>NW_020884880.1:11631145-11868179 GCF_003945725.1 Corapipo altera
GCACTATTCCTCTCCTGTATCAGCTATGCCTCCTTTGATTGGGCTACTGTGATATAAAATGCATATATTAATTAAAAAGTCCCATTAAATATCTATAATCACCTTGGCACAAGCACTATGCTTTAACGTGTGTGTCTATCAGATTACCGAATGGAGCCCAGTTCTCACCGGACCCTCTGTTCTATTAGGATGCAAGTAAGTATTAACAATCAATAGTCATTTCAACATCCTTCTGTCAGAGAGCCTTGCCTCCAGAAAATATCTCCAAGCCATATTTCTTGGCTTGGAATAGATTCTTCTGGCTTTTAGTCTGACTGTGAAGCTAGAGGTTCCATGTTTTCTAAACTTTTGTAGATGTACCAGTGTCCCTTACCTAGGCTAAGCTGAGGTTCCGTGACAGCACACTGGCAATAGAAACGAAGAGGGGTGAATGTCCCACTGTATTCAGCACTGGTGCAGCCTCACCTTGAATGCTGTGTGTGGTACTGGGCCCCACAATTTAAGAAGGATGTGAAGGTCCTTGAATGTGTCCAGAGTGAAAAAAGGCTGGTGAAAGTGATAGCAGGCATGTCCTGTGAGGGGCCATCTCATCATCCTTTGCAGCTTCCTGAGGAGGGGAAGTGGGGAGAGAGGCACTGATCCCTTCTCCCTGGGATCCAATGATAGGACACATGTCAAAGGTTCAAAGCTGCCCTAGGGGAAGTTTAGACTGGACATGTGGAAGCATTTCTTTACTGAAAGGGTGGTCAAACCCTGGAACAGGCTTCCTACAGAGGTGAACAATGCCCCAAGCCTGTCAGTGTTCAAGAGGCACTTGGACAATGCCCTTAACAACATACTTTAACTTGGTCAGCCCTGAATTGGTCAAGCAGTTGACTGATGTTCATTGTCGGTCCCTTCCAACTGAAGTAGTCCAGAAATAGTTTAGAAATACTGGGTGAAAGCATTTTCCATTTTGATCTGGGAGCTCAGACATTCAGTACATTGTTCTCTTTTGAAAATAGGAACAATGAACCCCAAACATTGCCACAATTGCCCATCCTCTTCCAAAACATCCTCTCCCTTTGCTAAAATGAAAATCTCCTAAGAGAACTCTTGTAAGTTTAGGATTTGCTTTCCCATCTTGGCAGATGTAGAGCCACAGTCTTAAGAAGAAGACCTATCTTGCCCTTCAAACACTGATGGCTCAACGTCTAGAAGCGCTGTATGACTAAGTGAGTGATCTGTGAAGGAAGCCTGGAGCGTATGTAAGAAATTGTTCACGTCTATTTACTTCTGCCCTGGGGCTTGCACAGTTCCCATCTTTAGTGCCAGCAAGTACGAGACAGCTCTTGCCCTCATATGGAGAAAGTAAAACAAAATTCTTTTTCAAGGAGCTGAAGAAGCAGAAATAAGCAGATTTATATACAAGCACAACTTCTTTTATCCAAAAGAAATAGAGGTCTCTGAGGACCACTTCAGGTTGCTTCCATGAAAGGCTTAACATATCCATACAAGCTGGGATGCCTTGAAGGTATCATGCGCATGTTAAGGGAAAATGGCACTTTACAGATGGTCACTTGCACAGGCTACATGGCTGTTCCAGCACGCTGAGCCTTCCCTTGAGCCCACTCCCAGCCAGGCTACAGGAAGAGAATAGCCTTACTAAGCAAATCTGCCCAAATTCCTTTTCTTGGTGTGTCATAGGATCAGGTCATTAAAAAGAAAAGGGGATGGCAGAAGGTCAGCTCTGCAGCATTCACCACACGACTGCGTGCTACTATTTCAAGCCAGCTCTGTCTGCAGGTAGTGAGTGTGCACCTAGCAATTTTTAATAATACTAAAATGTTACAAAATATATGATAATACTATTATTAGTCTATAAACATAATATTTATAATTTTATCTTTCTAAAGTATCAACAAAACATCAACATTACAGTAAGCTTTCAGGAAATATTTTTACTAAATTTTCAATCAGCTTGCTGGACAGGAAAACCAAGGGATTTCTGCTGTCATCTCCAGGTCACAATACCAATAGAAAATATTTGTGTTTCCTCCAGATGTTTTCAGTGCCTTTGCATTCCCAAAGTAATAACTTTGTTTTCCAGTTGGGTATTTTGAGAACTGCCATCATTTGTTAATCTAAAAAGATGGAATAACCTGCTCCTGTCACCACCACTGTCACTGACATTTTGATGTGTCAATATTCTGTGCCACAGATGATCGTCCTTAAGAGGCAGTTTTAGTTTTACTCTATGCGTAATGCAAGCTGCTCCAAGGACACCTTTATGAAATGGCATTTAACTGAAATTGTTCCCAAGCGATGCTCCATCTAGAACGAAAACACCTTTAAACACTTGCCTTGAAATTTTTCAGAGTCCAGGTTTTCCCAAGCTTCCTATTAAAATCTTTACCTGAAAGGGATGAATTGCTTAGCCCATATTATGGCTGCTGTAGTATACAGATCAGTGTTTACATCTCTACTTGCACCGAGTCTAATTTATAATTTAACACTGTTGAGACCAGCCTGACAATGTAAACATGGTATATTGATGACCTGCAAAAAAGAGAAGCTGTCTTCTATGCCAAGTGCCTGTGGCTCTGTTTATGTTGGAAATGCATTATTAAAGAATGTGTGTGGTCAAGCTATAACCTTTCTAGTACTTTCCATTTTACTCTGGGTCATTTCTTTGTTTCTCCTCACATAGTCTCCTAATCCAACAACTGATCAAGTTTCAGCCTTTCACTTCAACTCCCCCAATTAAGATAGCATGATACACAGTGTGACATAGGGCTTTTTGGTCTTTATGAACCCTGTGTGGTGTGCCTTATACTTGACAACTGAATCAGACTGATTCTGGGAGCAAATATACTATCAAGGTAATGCTGAGCAATTTATTATTAAAGCAGTAATATACTGTCATTTAAGCCTCTGTTAAAAAAAAAAAAAGGGAAAAAAAGTCTGGATCATTTTATTCTTCATTAAAGTCACCATGACAACTGCTTCAGACCATAGTGTCAGTCAGAATTGAACTTCTAAAGAGAAACAGTTATGGGGGAAACTAAGATGCTATCTCAGTTCTGGCCTGATCATCCATTTCTCTGTACTTGGTCCTGGGTCACTCCTTTTTCTGAGTACCCAAGGCAATCAGTGAGCTTGGTAAGACAGGGAATTTTCTACGAGTGCTCATTCACATAGCCTGAGTGAAAGTTGTATCAGTCTTTGGCCATTAAACATACATAGGGAACCTCCTAAAAATCTTTCCTTTTACCATCCTCAGAAGATGACCTATCCTAGATGCTCAGGGAAAAGAAGATCCTATGGCATTAGCACTAAAAACTGGGATCTGAATGTCAGGAACAGCAACCTAAAAGCCTTTGGCAGCATTATGCTATAACTAGGCTGGTGAAGGAGAGCTCTTCATCCTGCTTTGGAAATCTGATGCAAAATAAGCAGAACACCCTTTCCTTCCTGAAAATGCGCAGAACATCCCATTTGACTTGCAATGCCAGTGTGTTGGTGAAAACATGAAGCAGGGTTATCCTGCAAATATTCCCAAGTGAACCTGCCAGATGTTTCACCATCAGCTGAAACAGCCACTCCTTGTTTTTCTGAAGAAAAACTCGCCAGTTGACTGAGAGGAAAGAGTGACATGAAGAGGGAACTGATGTCCTCCTCTGTGGCAGCTGGGGTTGTCTGTTTCTCATAAGAAACAGCAACATGTCACTGTGCTTCAAGATGTTGACAACTGTCTGCAGTACCAATAGTGCATGATGGTCGCTCTTGTCCTTCATCTAACATTATACAATTCAGTGTTTCAATGCATATATTTTATAGCATAAAGTGATTGTTTTTAAAGGCAGTTCAAGGTATACCAAGATATGTGGTGTGAGGAGCACTCAGCCATATACAAGCAGAGCCATCTGTTTTGTTTGTTGAGCTCCAGTGTCACATGTGGTCCATTTTGATCAGTTGCCCAACAAACAGGCTCCAGTGAACAGCTCTGAACACAGACATTAAGCAAAATTCTACACTTTTTTATTTTTTAAGAGAAGTCTGCACATCGACAAATTTACCCTTTGACATCAATAAGGTTAAAAGAATGATCATTGTCAGTTTCGAAACAGTGTTTGCAAGCAATAATAGAAAAGTAGGCATTTAATGCAAAACCACTTTTCCTGTATGTACATGCAAGCAGTAAACATATTTAAATCTTATGAGAGAAAGATAACAAACCAACAGTGGATTAAACATACTAGTATATACCCAGGTTCCCAGGCACCTAAATTAGTAGCAACCCATTCAGCATTGGGGGTATCTTTTTGGTGAGGTTACAATATAATCGTGCCCTGGTTTTGTTGTTGTTTACTCTGTGTGACATCTATTGACTCAAATGAGCCATTTTTTATTCCTTTGTAGACACGAGAGTGAATTTAGCACAGTATGTTATCACAGAGCTCCTCACAGACAGTGCTGACAAATAGCTATGTGGACAACCCATTCAGGCTGTAGGACTATCCATCAGCAATGACAGTAGCTGGCAAACCAGTGCTCTTTATATCAATTTGTTATTTTCTAGGAAGTTACCCGGCTTCATTATTATTGGGGGAGATAAAACTAAGATGAGAGGCCAAGACCCTCATTTGGTTCTTAATGCACTCTCATTGCTTTGATGTATTACAGAGAACAAAATTGACTGATGTGGTAGCTCATTACACAGGGAAAAACACACACTAAAATAACATATTTTCTTTACCAACAGTTCTGTGACAACTAACATAGTCTAGGAAGGATCCAGGGACAGTTATTTAAAATACATCTTCCCTATTTGTTCCTGATAAAAACCAAAATGGGGGTTATGATGTGCAGACTTTAGGTGCAGAAAATTCTGTAAGAAGGTGCATCTTAAATACCAAGTATATAATTCTGACACTCCTTGCAATCCAAAGGATTTTACTGATTTTTACATAGCGTTGTACAGTGCTACTTTCACAGCACTTCTTCAGGACATTCTTCGTGGCTCTCTGTGAATACTTGAGAAACAAATCCGTCCCGTCTCTTGCACAGTAGGTGGAAACCATAATTGCTTCACCAGAGATGGGGAACATGAGTCACTGAGAGGCTAAATGACTTTTCTGGGGACCCATGAGACCAAAAGCAGTATCTGGAAAACCCAGGATTAAAAGATTGAATGCAGATTCTGACCTGAGTTACATGCTGGCCTGAGGGGGGTTGTAAGTTAGGGCTTAATTTATTTGTTATTAGTATGTGTTATCACTCATATGGTAATAGCTAGGCAAAAAAGGCTACCGCTTTGTGACAGGCGTTGGAGTCCAAACAGATAGGGGTATGCAGCTGGGTTGGGTGACAAGACACCTGGAGTGTCTAGGGGATGTTCAAAGGGCTGTAGTTTCTCACGGGGACTATGACAGTACTGCGCAGAGATCCATTCACAGGCTGTTTACACTGTACGTAAAATGGCAATTATACTGCATAAAAAAGGCCCCAAAAAATGAAACTAAAGTTAAAAGCAGTCTAAATCAATACTAGCTCATTTTGTGTTTGGTCCTTAAAAATCCATGTTGTGTCCCCCAAATGCACCTCTTGGACTACTGGTATTACTCTCTTCCAACCATGATGGGTGACAGATAAATAAGCAGGTATGGTATTTGATTCTCTGGGAGTTTCCTAGTATATGTGTGACTCATCTGTGGCCTATTTCCCCTCAGAAGTAAAGGTTCTTCTTGCTAATTTCATTATTATGTTGGAATATGGAAGTTGGAGTACTTGCAGTGGGATTCATCTTGTCTGCCTTTAGGCTTGGAGAGAACTGGGACAACATTTAGACCTGTAGTCCATGATTCTTCTGTCCTACTTTAATTGTCTGCTGTAGGTTGCATTTAGTCTGACAGACCTAAGCCCATCTTATTTTATCTGTACTCAAACCCAGAGGGCTACCTGTCTCACCATCTGGGAGTAAGACCCAGAATTCAACTTCACTGATGTCATAAATAATGTCATATTGTCACTAATGACCAGAAATACAGAGAGCCTTGAGTTTGTCTCTGATCCCAAAGTCGCTCTCCTTGGAAAAGTCCTAAAATTTTTGATTCACTACTGTCTCAAAGAGGGGAGAGTGATCTATTAAATCACACATATTGCTCCCTCATGGCATAGATCTTTCTCAAACCCTTATGTTCGTGCAGGGACTCACTCTGTACCTGCTTATTTGTGAGAAATGAGAAGCTCAGAGTACAAGCTGAGACAGCACAGGTGCCAGTTCTTCTCTCAGCTGTAATTAGACAGATCTCCTAATGTGAGGACAGAACGATCCTTCGAGCTGTAAAATATTTGTCTTTCATTATCTGTCACCCTCCGACTTTTAGTTAAAGAGATGCTCCTTTTCCTGGAACATGCACATAGATAGGATCAATATCATAATCTCGTCTGACAGCTACTCGAAAGGTTCTTTTCTTTGTGTTGGTTAGGTTTTGGCAGCTGAACAGAGCTGCCACTGCATTTTCTTTCAATACTGACTAAGCGATAGGCTTGACAAAAAGTAGAAAAAAGAAAATAAAATTCTTTAAAAAAAACCTCAGCCCTTTTGTTACTCCAGTGAAGTGGAACAGACACTTCAGATACTTGTGGTGGTACAAGCAGAAACCTGCTCCTACTCCCCTGCCACCCTCCAAGGACAGATGGATGAATGGTAGTGGCTGGCTTAAAGATGTCTTCATCTGTTCTGTTCATGAGGAAAGCAGGGACTTGACACCAGCTTTTAAAGAAAACAGAAGATGCAAAATTCACTAAACTTTATTGGTTTGAATGTATAATGATGATAGTTTAATGGCAGGAAAGAGTCAGATAATTAGAAGTGAGTAGCTCTGATTGCCCTTGTACACAGCTCCAGATAGCTTCACAACACTCCTGAATCCTTGTTTGCTTTGTCTGAAGCTGAAATCCCACAAGGTCCGGATGTTACCAGCTGTCTAGCTAACTAACTGCCAATGCTTTCCCTGAATACAAGCTATCAGCTTCCACAACATCAGCCAGCTCCCTTGAGCTCTTCCTCACTGTCTCTCTCCTGTGTGATTGCTTTTATCTATTGCTTGCAGGAGCTTCTTCTAATCATATTGCTTCTTGCCTCTGAGGGTCAAACACAAGACCATTGCTACCTACACAAATGGGGAAAACTGTCACCTTCACTAGACTGATAAGCATTTGGCAGGCAGGACACTGTGAAGTAGAAGAGCAAACAGCCAGCAATCTGCAAACACCATAAATATGTTACAATCTCAGCAGGAAGATGGGCACTATATGTACCAAGAGGCCTTTGTTTAATGAGCTGTCAGAAAGCAGGCATGAAATTATGTTTGAAAACATGTGCAAGCTGCCGAGACAGAGCTGGGGCACTAAAAAACCTCTTTGACTTTTCTGTGGGTGTTTGGAATGTCTTATCAGTTTGAGAACTGTCATGCGATGAGAGTTATCATTAGCAAGGTAATAGCATTTGAAAGCTACTGATTTTTCTCTCTCAGCTTCATTTTGTGACCTAAATGAGTGAGAGAAAACCTTACGGCTTCCTTTCTGCTGATTTTTTTTTCCCGAAAACATAGCCAGAAACCCCAAAGTGAGCATAACAGTAGGAGATAAATCAAAATCATTGTAAATTGTAAAGGACTAACCGTGGAAGTCAAGAATATTGCTGCTAATCCTGTGGAGATTGTGTTCGTATTACTATAAAGCACTTCCTGCCATTCATTTGTTTCAATCACATACACAAAAAGTGTCTGAGCGCAGGTGACTGCTACGTGTGACGGCTATATGAGGGATACTAGGAGTCAGGGCCAACAGTCTTCAATTCACTGGTAGTGAATAGCATGATTGCTGAAGTATATTGACAGTGTTAGGGTCAGTTTGGGTAGGTGTAATAGAGTGTGCACAAAACAGTGTGTCCATGCTGTTAAATCATGCAGATCAAGTTGTTAAAGATTTAAAACAAATCCTCAAATATCCTTTGGGGTCACAAAGTTCTCTATTTCTAAGATAAATGAAATGGTTTTCTTCGTGCTCAAGCATCTGTGTTTTCTCTGCTTTTAAGAAAACATTTTGCTGATTCTTTGGTTACTTGAGCATTTTTGGTCCACCCCAGAGCTTAAAGGAGACTGTGAATTCTGAACTGAATCAATGTCAATCAGGGAGGTATTAATTCTCAAAAATGGATTCTTTGTCTTTCCTTTCTTATCAAAGATGGGGATAAAAATCTAAAACTTCTAGATTGGAGTTATTGGAACCCAGATCCAAACAAACCGATGGAAGAGGACCTTTATAGGTCCTATCATTTTTTTCACAACATGAACCAGTCAGATCAGCAGAAGGACGGTTTCACTCATGTTAAAAAATACATGAAAAAAAGAAAAGAAATGCTTGAAAAATTACATTTTTGGAAGTTTTGCAAAGGAAAGTGTGATGTACAAGTAAAAAGAATATTTTGCAGAAGTGATTTACTTGCCAATTAATTGAAACTGGAAAAAAATTAGATGTTGGACAATAAGCAAAAAAGAAGTGTTTCTACCACAAAATGCCTCTCCGAGTGTCATAACATTTGCAGTTTTGTAGCCCTCATTGTATGTGGGCTGTGTTTATCTATCTATCTATCTATCTATCTGTCTATCCCATGATCTGCCTACCCCTCCTTACTCAGCCTCCCCATTGCACCATGGAAGATGTAGCCTAGCAGGGAACCATAATCTTAAAGGGTAGTACAGCTGTAACCCCTCTGCACTTCACCTATCACAACCCTGAGTGTTTCCAGATAGGAGATTTCAAGCGATAAATTTCCAGGTTTGGATTTTTCCCTTAACAGTCAAATATTTCCACGGGGAAATGTTTAATGTTTTCCAAGCAGTATTTTCAATGTTATTGCTTTGCCAGTGTAAAGCAGATGAGGACAATAGAAACAACAGATAACCCTTCCTTCTTCTGCTTTCTATTAGGTAATCTGAAATAGGTCAAGTTCTTCAAACGTGTTTCATTTTACCTCAGCTAATATGCTTCAGAGCATCAGGCTACTAAAGCAGTGTTTGATTCTACTATGAACATAAAGGTATGGATACTATGGAAACCAAAAATATCCTGTTAATTCATACAAGAAACTATTTTGTCTGACTTTGCATAGATCATACAGTGCACAAGGGAAATCCTTCGTTACCGCTGCCTTCTCAATATCGCAAACTTTTGTGAAAAACCATAACGTTTCTTTCCTTCTCCTAAGAGGGTGTCTGGCTTCCAAAGAGATTACATACTGTTTGAATCAGTTAGGCGCTGAACTGCAAGGAGATAGAGTCACAACTCTTAAGACCAAAGGAAAACTGAAAACCATTGTGCAATTTTTGAAATTGAAGCATTTTATAAGGTGGTCTTTTTTCACTTTATTTTCTCTTCTCTGTGCCATCTTCACTATTGTGCTCAATGTAAAAATTAACACATAATATTTATTTGAATTTTGCTTTTTTTCCCCCTACCTTTCAAAACACATTTTGCGGGGTATTAAAGGGAAAAATAAAATTGTCATCTGCCATCAGTATAGAGAAGGTTATTTATATACTCTTAATTTTTGAAAATGCCTAGCACCATAAAAAAGCTCTGCAAAATGCTGAATTAAGAATCTTTGGGCAAGCCTATCAGCACATCCAAGGTAACTACCTCTCCACAAAGAACAGAAGGGGAAGTGCTAGAAGAAAGAGGGACAAGAACAAAAAGAAAAGAGGATTGTCATTCACAAGGTAGTGTTCGTTAGAATGATCTCACCTACCCCATGGGCTGGCCAAGGGGTCGTCATAAGCTGGGGTTGTCACAAGCTGGAGACTGCTCAAGCTTATTGAAGTCATAGTACTATGACCTCGTGAATGGTATCAAAAATGGGACCTGTTTAGTCACTAATTTCTTCCACCAGAGAAGACAGCACACAGCAAAGGGGCTTCAGTCTGTGGAAAACCACACATTCCCATGGAGGAACAGGGCTGTACTCTAAGGCTTGAAATCTTACATAAGCCTATTTGTTTAGTCAGTGGAAAGGTAGGCACCTTTGAAGGCCTCTGAAGAGCAATTCAAGTGCCTGAAAAATATGCTGAAGGGGGAGCCAAGGGCACAGGGACCTCAGCTGAGGAAGCTTGGTGTGAGGTATTAACCACCTCAGTCAGAGTGGGGCCCGAGTCCCCCTCCTGCCGCTCTCAGCAAGGCAGGACACAGCTCTGCAGAGCATGTAATGCGGTAGGGACAGCCTCGGGGAGCCTCAGGCAGCAGGAACCACACCTTTTCTCCATTCTACCTTGACAGAATTGGCCAGGGTTGGAGGCATCTTTCATTTCCCAGTTCTGTTTTTGCTGCAGAAGACACAGCTTCTTTCTATTTTTCTAGACTGGCTGATCCCAGCATGCTCCAAATCCATAAAGGAAAATAGGAAATGATTTTCTTAGTCCCTGAATTGACCCGTGGGTCTGACAATCCTGCTAGGCTCGGCAGTTTCTCTGCTGGCTTGAGGAGCACATGTTTATGCACCTGGGATCATGCAGCTTGAATTATTCTTTTAAACATTTTCATAGAGAGTGGCAGTGTAACAGAAATCACTAAACAAAATGTACATTGTGTGTGACAGTTAGCAATGGGCCGGTTCACAGATTGTTAAGGGCTATTGAAAGTCACGCTTACGTTTTTCTTCCTTAACATTTTTCAAGGACAATTTGATTGCATTTCCCAGAAAGGTTAATATAAACAATCTGCTCCCCTCATTTTTATGAGAAGCGTTTAAAAGTAAAACGTCCTGCTGTTATTTCACTATAGCCTGTGTTATTGATGGCTGAGGATTTCCAAATAGGTTCTGAATTTTTGCAGCTTTGCACATTTCTGGGAGAACTGCTCAAAACTTCACTATCTCATTCTCCATCCAACAGCACTGAGAAAGACACAAATTTCTTCAACATTTCTTTGAACACAGTAGGGCAGGAATCACTGCCTGGACTTCAGCCTTGTGAAGGATAGATGTCACCTCTGAACTCATTATTTAAATGGCCTCTACAGCCATCAAAGGGGCAGAGAAGCAACTTGTCTCTCATAGCTGCCAATTTTTGATAGAAGATATTTACACTATGGAAGTGGCTTTCTTTCCCCACTGAAAATAAAGCCAGTCAAAGCAACTCAAACTAAGCCATTCTTGTCTTGCCCTGGTTTGTTCCCTAGCTCTGCCTTGCAGATTATGTCGGTAGGACACCTCTCCTGCCACCATCTTCCACTGTGATGACTGGCTCCAGTGCTTACTCATGTAATCTACACTTAGTTAATGAATAACCAACCAAATGAACAAAACCAACCCCAACTAGACAAACAAAAAAGATGGAAATATTCCCCTTAAACAAATAAGTTCTGAATGCTAGTCAAGACTATAAACTATTCTCAGGCCAAATTTGCAGGTCTGCAGTAAGTCTAAGTCCACAAATAAATTTTCCATCTTATTGCTATTTTAGTATTTCTGGTTGACCTTTCAGGTTAATATTGTTATTCAGTTTATTTGGATGCTTTGAACAGGAGTTTGGACTAGATTATCTCTGGGGGTCCCTATGATTTTCACATAATTGGATGAGCTTGTAACATATTACCTGCCCACTAGTCATTCAACACTATTCATCTGAATGCCAAAGTTGGATGTTGTATTGGATTTACTCTATTTAATTGTATGTGCTATTTTCATGCACACCTTTGAACATAAAGATGATAAAATGTCCTCTCTCCCTAGTAAAGTGTAAAGCCTCCCCACTACTTTCTCATCTGTAAAGATAACATGGACTGCACTGACTGTATTTTGACAACATGTTCAGATCTGTGTCCTGGCTGCTGACCAAGCTGGGGGACTGCTCTGGCAACTAAAACATCTGATACTGAGGACAGTAGCAAAACTGTCACTGGCCTGATCTGGGCTACATTCTGGGGCATTATTTGTACACGTGTACCATAAAACTACCTGCCTTTTTACTGTAATATCAACTGAGGTATCCCTCGGTTTCTGCCAGAAATAGCTAACTTGTCAGTTCCTAGCACTTAAAAAGCAGATGTAGCCATGAGAAGCACGGATTACAGAGCAACACAAAATGATCCCTCCACAACAAGATATGTCAAGTTTTAGTTAAGTTTAGCAAATTTCTCTATTTTAAAACTTATACTCTTTAAATGGATTAATTCATAAGATGTATCTCTGACAAAGTCAGGACCTTTTTCTCTTGGGGCAGACTGCGTCTGGGTTTTGCTCTCAGATGCATAGATGCATTTGCCATTCCCTCACTTTTACCTGCCCTTTACATTCAAACAGATGCATACAGCACTTTCATTCAGATTTTGTGGGGTGTATTTGATCTCACTGCTGTGGCCACTGGTACATAAAAAAAGGTTTGCCAATTTCTATTAGATACTCACTGGCTACAGGCACTCAAATGCAATTGACTGATTTGCATTGAAAATTCCAGTGTGTGTGCAGGAACACATGAGGGCACATCTGTGGAAGGATACTTGTACATGTATTTAAAAGTGACTTTTTTTAAGGAAAGAATAATGCTCATGAAGCTAAAACAAACAAAAAAAACCCCCAAAAAACTAAGACCTACCTACTACTGTGTTAAAGCAGCATTTACTATACCTCTCCAAGGCAAAAGGAAAATGCAATAAAAATAAAAAAAATTCATCCCAAAAAATCCAGGGTGTTGAGTTAGGTAGACAAGTGGAAACCAAAAGCACCTGTGCACACTGTGGCTGATAGAGCCACGTCCCACAAGTCTGTCGTGACAGATCCCACCACAACACCAGGGTCTGACATGGGGGATGGCAACAGGGAGAACCCCATGGGAATGTGTGGGAGAATATGAAGGGAACAGCAGGTTTGCCAGCAAACCTTTATCGACAGAGCTGCTTTGGATCTTTCCCAAACAGATCTGATTCTGAGCATATTCATTCCTGTGTTGTAGGCAAATCTCTGGGCATCAGGTGTGAAGCACAGTTACTGAACCAACAGGAGCCATTTCCTATGTTCCACCAGCCCACCTGGCAGCTCAGTCTCCCAGTGGCATTTCTGCACAGGTTACATGTTCAAGGCTGAAGACTAAGCTTCTGGGATTAGTTCCTGCCTCCAGTCTTCCTGCTGCCCCCTACTCCAGGCTTCCCATGTCACATCCCTCCTCTCTGCAGCTGCCAGCTGGTTAGTGGCAGGGGGAGGAGAAGTAGTGCATGGTTTGGGTAGCAGTGCCATGCCTGATCCTCAGCTATCTCCCCCAGCCCTTCCCAACTGTCTCTTTGCAGTCACCCATGGGATCTCACAAATCTGGAAGCTAATCTTCCTCCACGTGTCCCTGTATTCAAACATGCCCATACAGAAATATACGTAGCATACCTACACGTCCAACGTGTAGGTGTGCTCATGGTGTAACTATTTGCTCTTAGGAGTTCTGAGCATCTTTGGCAGTTACTGTTTTTTACTTTTTTATGTATATAATAATATATATATATAGTTTTATACCAGACCCAAATTAAGGAAAGTTCCCATTAAAGCCATTCTAAAAAGGCAAAGGACATGCCAGGCCATCCAAGGTCTAAAATTTTCAGAAGTGATGCCTCCAACATTTTGGTGTGTGGCTTGAAACACATAGTAAAAAACTAGTTTTCTGAAGAGTGATGATGGCACTCTCTAGTAATTAAAATCCTATAAGAGGTAAACCCAAATCAACAGTCATTTTCCAAAATATAACTTTCCAACATTCACAGAGCTTTCCAGTGGAGAAATGGAAGATCATACTTTATGCTGAGAAGACTATAGCCCACATACTGGTGAGAAACTCAAATACATCTTGGTAAACATTCCCTATTTAAGCAACATTTTCCAGAGTCTTTCATTCACTCTGTAAAAGCCCACTACAAGACAGCTAACGTATCTACTCTCCAAGACTTACTCACAAATCATCTGGTTTAAAAGAACACTCTCCAAGTACACTTCACAAAGTTTTCCATTTTGCCCTCTCAGGCAGCCTAGCAACATTGCTGGCAATAAATAATACTGCAAAGGAAATTCTGTGTCAACTAGGAGGGTTAAAAAACAGACAGAAGAAAATGTACAAAAAAAGAGTAATTTATTGCACCCTAGCATCTGCTTTTATCTGTATCCTTTTGAGAACAAATTAACAAGTCCTGCCTATCTCCATATGTTTCTTTATGTGGAACAACATGGTTCCGAAAGTATGTGTTAATTCAGTCCATAACAAAGATGTATGTTTGTTATGCACTGGAGAATATGAGAGTTATATGTTGATGATACTTTTATAATATGATAAATCACTGCAAGAAAAAAGAAATATTTTATAAGCTAGAAGGGAAAATTTGGGGGTTCTTTTCGTGTTTTTTTTGTTTGGTTGGTTGGTTGGTTGGGTTTTTGTTGCTTTTTTTTCTACAGAAAGCAGCTTAATCTCAGTATTTCATGTACACTCTTCACAATCCCCATATGCTTAATGAAATCACTCTTAGAAGGTCAGTAATGAATGTATTTTTGTTTTTAACAATGAAAAACAAATTTAGTGTAAAAACCAGAATGAAAGTGACCTTTATTCTGAATAATGCTCCTTTTTTTCTTGGATATAGCCTATGCGTTTATGTACATATGTATATAAAGGACTTTAGCAATTCAGCTGTAAATCCGCTCAAATCTTTGAACTAAATTCTCAATAAATATGCAGAATTTAAGGTATAAAAAACAGTATTAAAAAAAGTATTTTGCCCTAAATTAGCTGTGAACGTATACAAACCAAATAAAATTTCTGGTGTAGTTGTTTTGTTGTATAAAATAGCTTTGCTTTAAGTTTAAAACCCAATACTGATATGATTTCTATACTAACAAGAGTGAAAAACAATAACAGGACTTTACATTAAATTCAATTTTCATTTACATTCAATTCAATTTCAATTTTCAATTCAAGATCAAAGTATTGTGGAAACATGGCTCTTAAGGCAGAAGAAAAGACATATCTGTATCTAAAAATGTGGATTATATAAGTCAGGATTACAGCTCAGAATAGCTGAAAAAGTTAATGAGATTATATTGACTTACACCAGTTTGGGATCTGCATCTGAACAGTGGTGGGGCAGGGAGGAGATTGTTTACTGAGCCAGACCCCAGTGACAATTGCCGAGATAACATTTCCCAGTTGCAAGGTGGGGGGCTTTAATCATACAAAACCCATTTAGGGTGTTTTGTTAGCAATCATTAATCTTGCGTGGTGCTTTTAGGCACTTAGTATATTTCTGTAAAACTGTTAGCATATTAAATTAAATTAATTGTATTGAGGAAGTGCCAATACAAATCAAGCAAAAGGTAATACTAAGATTATCAAACTTACAAGATGGCTTTAAAAGTTATAAAACTGTCTAAAAACCCTTGGATAACTGGATAATTCTCTATTTCTTTCACTTTTCGTCTTGGTTCTGAGGCTTAACAGGACACTCACTTTTTTTTTTTTTTTTTGTAAAAGTGAGGCATCGAAAATAATTTTTTGGGTTTTTTTCTGTAATGAAATCTGGCATCCTCAAACAGATCCTTCCAAGACCATGGTAATTAAGAGGAAGAATAGCACATGTTTGTAATAATTGTTTGTAGATGCCCCCAGTCAATTTAATAGAGAACTGAGTTCTATGACAAGGTTGTTGAATATGAACAGATAAAAGGCAAATTATTATTATGGAGAAGGATACCAGCCATGCTAACAAAAGGCATCATAGGTGATAAGTAAAGCTTGCTCATCAAAAACATGGTGATGTCTCCTCTCCTTAATGATTCAACATCAAAAATTACTCTAGCAGCTCTAGGAATCAAGCTTCCAGCTTTAAGTGCATGTGAGGCTTTTATTAAAATGGGTGAGTTAGAGATACCATAAGAAAATTAGCCTAGATAATTTACAACTTTAACTTCAATAAACATGGAGCTTTGAACTAAACAAATCAGTTCAATTCTGCAGAAATTTTCTACTGTGGCTCTGTATCTCCAAGTGATTTTTCTTCTTGGAAATCACATCAAAATGGACCAGACACCTACACAAGAGAGAGGCTAATTCAAAACATTATTTTTGCCCATATTAAAAAAGGAAACCTTTCAGCCACTCAGCTGAGAATTTTCATCAGGATGACTCTCTGGACCAAGACGCTGAGACCTGCCATCTCACAAACAGACATTTTTTCCAATCTGCCCAAATCTACCCAATTTATTAAGCCTTTGAAAAAAATCTTACCCTACACGTGTTCAGTGCAGAGTCCTTAGGTTTGTCAGACACACCACATCTGTACCTTTTCCTTCACTGTACATCCTTCCTTTTGCCCCATTTGCCATCCTTCATCCTGTTGCTGCAAAGCAACCTCTGCTGGAAAAGGGTTATCATGAGTTTAAAAGCTCTTCTTGGGTGTTTCAATGGTACTTCTCCACACATGCAAGGGGGAGCAACTACTCTTGCATTTCAGCCACCTGGTTGGGATTCAAGGTGTCTGGGGGTACTCTTTAACCTGCCACAGCTGTGGTGGCTGTGCTCCATGGACCCTGTCATCCTGACTCTCCTTTTCTTTACCCTTGTACCACAGGACTGACAGTCTATTCCCCCTAGTCCTGTGCCTGCTGTGAGTTTGAATAAATAAAAATGTGTTGTGTTTTTAAGGGAGTAAAAATACATTAAATTCAAGGGTTTTATATATAATCTTCACATGAACATCTGGAAGCAGATGTTTAGGATCCCTTAAAACTGGATGTTTACAGCAGGGGGAGAGGGCAACTGGGATCCTACCAGGAGGTGTCCAAAGGCAGACAGAGGCCTGTATGCACACACCCTGTCTCTGCTGGGGGGTAAACTGGGATGTCCACTGAGCAGGCTGGTCAGACATGTAAGAGCAGCTCCTTTCTGAGTGTCCTCAGCATCATGCAGCCCTATAGGTCTAGAATAAAAAATACATGGCAGTCCAGAACTTTGTTAGAAGGGGGAATATCTTTTATGAAATCATATATTAACATTGAAAACAAAATCAAACTAAAACAAGAAAACTTGCAGTCTTTCAAGGACTTCTACATGTCTGACAGAAAGGCAGCAGACTCCCAGTACAGGTTGGAAGGAATTATGCTGGCTTGATTATTTAAATCTATAACATAGTTTGAGAGAAGAGAGTGGTGCTCCTACCTCTCCCTACACAGTCTACATTTTATAGAACTGCAACTACAACATAGTATATAACATGCTGTGCATTTGAAATATGTTTATATGAGGCTCTCACAGAGAAGTATCATGTAGCGAGGAACAGAGTATTTTTATACACATTCCAGAGGCAATGGCTGGCTTGGGGGGGAGTGACAACTTCTGAGCATATAGGTGCATGGTTTTCATCCCAGTGTTGTCCTGCAAACAAAGCAAGCTGTCCCATACAAAATCAGACAAGTGAGTTTCCAGCTACAGCATCTTTTTTTCCCCCTACTCTACTTTTTCTGTAGTATTGAGAGACCCAGGGCAGCAACAGGCTCTTTACACCCAGCGGACTTCAAAACAGTTTCTATCTCGGATTACCAGAGTCTGCAGAATTCAGCTGTTTTGAAAGCAGTCAGAGGTCACTGCAAATCAGCAGTCTTTGAAAAGTAACCTGTCAAGGCATCCACTTCTCATGGTTTACCACATCTATCTAAACATATCTATACACAAAATGGATGACGTCTCCTGCTGCCCTTTCGAATAGTTTAGTGTAAGACCTCTCTGTTTTCTCAGCCTTTGTACTGCTCTGATACACAGGGCCAGCCGGCAGTTCCAATTAAAAGAGCAGAGGAAAAAAAGAGTGGGTAGATCTTCTTCCAGATGGCTTTGAAGAGACATCAATCTGCTACAGAGGTTCACAAGACCCCAGACAAGTAGTTAGATAAATCAAGACTATGCATTAAGGCTAAAATCGCAGCATTACATCAAACCCAAATGTTTTTTCAGTATATTAATTACCACAGCAATTTGGCTGACTAGAAAAGGTGAAAGTGTAAACTTTAACTGAAGAAATCAAGGACCATATTACCAAGTTTTAATACTTTCCCATTATTCCTGTTATATGCTAGTTAATCTTATTGTCACAATCCTCTAATGTATCCAGCAAATGTGCGCCTGTACACACATACATGGAGTGTGGTCTATCTGAGAGAAAGGCGGGGTAAAGAGCACAAGCCAGTGTGCTCCATCATCACATGTAGCAGTTAAATAGCTACACAGCATCCTCCCTGCAATGGCTGCATCCTCTGCTGTCTCTCTATCCACAGGAATGTCTCTTCTGGCACTGGATTTTGAAGGTCAGACCTCCAGCAGACTGAGAAATAAACAGGACCCTGAATCACTGCCTTTTGAGATGGCTGAACTTGCCATGGCCATGGATAGGCTAGAATGAAAGTTTGTGAAATTCCCCTGTGCAGGACAAATGTGAGGAGACTAAAAAGAAAGAAAAAAAAAAAAAAGAAAAAAAAAGAAAAAAATGTTCCATGTTCCTGCAGGAATGACATGGTGCTGGGGCAACTGCTAACCGTAACAGCTTGGTGGCTTTGGTAGAGCATAGCATGGATCACCCCATCCAAGCATCACATTTCCTGCACTCATTTATACCAACAGAAAATTCTCTGCTCAGAAATAGCACGGATACTTTGTGATCATCAACACTGGTCTGTGAAAACATGAACAGAGAATGTCAGGATAGGAAGGAGGAATTTGCAGACCTCGGTGCTTCCCAAACCCTGTCTGCACCCGCTGCTTCTGCGAGCGGCTGGGGGAGAGCAGCGGCAACCGCACAAGCAGTGGGAGCCCGGGAGGCCCTGCTTGACCCCGGGTTGCCCTCGGGGAGCTCGGAGGTGGAGTCTGACTCTGACATCCCCCCATGGTGAGGCCATTTCCCCACTCCATGCAGGCTGCTGCAGCCGCTGGGGAGTTCCTGCTCCAGCAGTGAGGGCAAGGGGTGAAGGGGGCTGGTTGCTTTTGCAAACACGGTTAACAAAATGTTGATATTATGCTTAGCCGTTGTCTCCTTGTCACTAGTCACTTGCAGTTATAGGTCCAGATGTTAAAAATGCCATCACAAGGCAGAGCTGATGAACTCTGCTGTTACTGTTACGGTCTTCTACATATTCAGGATGTTCTGTAGCCTCATGGGACTGTGACCGAGTGTCTAGGGAGGGGAAAGGGATGGCTGAAGGTTTTATTCAAACTTCAGTACTTTGCCTCTATATGGGAACTTATTTCATTTAAGACATCCTGGGGTATCCAACCTATCCTCAAGAAGACCACAGTTCTCCCTCAGGTCCTGTGCTGTATTTTTCAGCCCTATGTGGACATCCGATTTTGCCCAGGGCATTTCAAATGGCCCTGGGCATTTATGCTTCAGCAAATTAGCTGAGTTGGCAATGTTCTCCTCTTGTCAGCAATTTATATCACATGCCGGTGATGTGGTTGGCGAAACACAACAAAACTCACAGGGAAAAACTTAGTGATTTTATTGCAGGATACAAGTGGAAAGAGTGTGATTCCCCTGGAAACTATGTTATTCTATCGCCTAGGATTTATAGCCTGTGCCTAAACTACAGGTGAGAAAAGTTGTCTTCTATAAAGCCACTGAAAGATGGGCATCTCCCATCAGGATATTCTGACTCAGATACTCTAAAAAATTTCTTTCTTCTTACTCACACCTTTGGAAAAAAATTGAGAATCCAGATTATAAGACTGAGAATAAAAGGCCTCCTTTTAGGTAAGGTTATGTACTGTTTATTGCAGAGTAATTTAAAGCCACTGAAGAAATTAGTAATTTAAAATCACATTAAGAAAGAAATTATTTTCCCAGAGCCTAAGTTAGACCTGAAGGAAAATACTTTTTTTTGGCACTTCAAGAAGTGCCCTGTAGTTCTCTTTAAAGCTAGTTTTAGGTCCTTTTCTAGGAAAAAAATAAGATAAAATTTATAAACTGATAAATACAGATGTGTTAAAGTAAGACATGGTCATGTTTTAAATTTAATTTAGTTGGACTTTGTGTCTTTAAGGGGTGAGTGACTCCAGATGAAATCTCATCAAAGACAGTCATTAACTGGAAAGAGTAACAGAGTAAAAATTTCTCAGTATGGAGCTCTGTCATGAGACGAAAAAGAGAGTATCAAATCTGATCGAGCTTATCTACTGGACATAAGGCTGGGTCCACAAATCCTCCAGTTCCTCTTTGGTCTGTTTAGGTTCAAAGTGTCCCTAGAAAGCTATGAGGGTCACTCTTTGTCTGTCTAATCTTTCCTCTGAATACTGGAAGGCTTTGGATTAACCACTAACAACCCAACATGCAGCTGATGGTTGGTTTCCCAGCTCCACTCTTGGGGGCACTGGTTTACAGTGCTGTCCCTCAGATACTCACAGCCATTCAAGAGACTGAGACACGGTCTCGTGAAGGACATCTATAACAATCACTGTCTTGAATGCTACAAAATATAAGGAACTATACAAGCATTATTCTCAAGAAATTATTTTTTTTTAATATATAAATAGCAGTGAGAATCCATACACGGTAAGTGTATAAGTCTACTATACACTAAAGAGGGAACTATACGCTAAAGAGGGAACCTTTTCCCAGGTCCTTTTCCCAGATTAGGACCAATTTCACACCCAGGAGATGCTGCCTCCAAAATGCCAACACTGACAGACCTATTGACACTTCAGCATTGATAGGGTTTCAATACTCTCCAGGTGGGCTATTTTCATCCCAGACTAGCAGTGTCTGTTTGAGAATTAAAGAGATCTAGATAGACTTACCACCTGTCTTGCTCCACTGGGCTTCAAGGCTGATAGAAGGGGGTCAGCCTTGTCAGTGTGCTCCTGTGTCAGGGTACCCAGGCTGTAGCTGTTTCATATTTTTGAAGACAGATGTGCCTTTGTTTTACTTTCTACTTGTTCCCTTTGTTTTACTATTTTCTTGCCTAATCATCCATCTGTGAGAAAAGAGGATATTATGAAGATACAAGTTACAGAGTAAAAGTTGTGGCCTGTATTATTTAAGAAGTCAGACCCGGTGATCTAGTGGCCCCTCCTGGCCCTGAAATCTGGAGTCCCTTCTGACTGACACAATCAGTTCACTTACTGGAGAAGCCTCTGGGCCTAGGTTGTTGGCTCATCTTTTACACTGTTCTGCACTAATTGACAATAATGAAGGTATGTGTAGTCTCCACTAGATCACATGTTTTAAGACAACTTCAGAGTAATCATAGCAGTATGGATTTCATCAGCCTATAGACTCATTGTCAAAAATGAAATGAGACCAACTTTATGTCATTTTGCCTCATGTTCAGTTCCTAATTTTCTGGATGAAAATTTCCTTCTGTAAATAAGTTATCTTCCATAACAAGCTGAAGGTACAAATGCTCATATATATCCGTGCAATGTTCAGCCTGACAGAAAATTCACTGAGTTCTCTGATAGCTAATTATTAACCCAAAATTTCAGATATAATGCTTTGCAGGCATAAAGTGATGCTGAATTGAATGTAGAAGGTGAGAAACAGAGTATCTTCTAATGCTCCC
This sequence comes from Corapipo altera, assembly GCF_003945725.1. Taxonomy (NCBI): domain Eukaryota; kingdom Metazoa; phylum Chordata; class Aves; order Passeriformes; family Pipridae; genus Corapipo; species Corapipo altera. The sequence goes on from NW_020884880.1 coordinate 11,652,753, forward strand.
CATCCAGTTCTCCATTGTTATATTTACTTCATTCCACTGGGAGTAGCTTTTCTCAGGGAAACATCTGCAGCACAGAAAATATCCCTAGCAGGATGAGAGTGGCTGCAGTGGCCAACCTTGCTGCCTCATAATAATCTGTGTGATTGACCTATCATCAAACATCAGTGGGACAAGGCATCTTGGCTATTCTCTGTTTCATACAGGTGATATGGAAAACATGAAATTAAACTAGAGCTGTCTTCAGGCTAGCCTCCAACCTCCATGGATAGTTAGTTTTCTAGGCAGAACTAGAGAAACAAAAAGCTATAAAAGAAAGATATAAAAAAAAGAAATAATACTAATCAGTCAATGAATTTTGATACAAAGTGTGTACAACACTTCTTCCACCTGCATTGTATACTTTCAGTACTCTGAAGGAAAGGCCAAAAGGGAAGTAATAAAAACACCCTTGGGTACTAAGAAATTGGCTCGTAAAATAACTACAGTAACAATGTTGTTTATTAGCTTTACAGTACAAGATAAATATAAATGGAGTATATCCTCGAACTAGCAAAATATGAGGAATCAATCTCAATAAAAAGAACTGATAGGATAAGCTATTTGGGAAGCAGATAGCAGCCTGGACTGGCTTAGAAACATTAGCCTGTGCTTCTCTGTAGTGATTGATGTCTTCTCCTGCCAGATGACACTGAACTTCGCAGAGAGTGAGGCTTGGAGGGAGGTATTTGTAATGCCTGTCTGTAATCTCCAGAAGCATTATGACTTCTGTGAAGGATAAATGCAGAAATATCTGTATTTCTGCTAGAAGACAGTCTCTGCTAAAACAGAAATTAAACATATTTACAAGACAGTGAGTTATGATAGAAACCTGACCAGGCATTTCTCAAAGTGACTGGCATCATCTGCTGACAGAGCCACACTCAGAAAGCCAATCTTCAAACCTATAATGGGAAGCATGGATGTTATCACAGCACAAAAGTGCGAGAATTCAGATTTTTTTTCCTAATCTTTTTCCTCTGGCAAAATTAAAATGGCTTTTGATTTTCTTTTACTTTGAAACAAGGCTAATGGTCATATTTTTGAAGGGAGAGGTAAAGGTGGAGTAATACCAAAGTTGATTTCATTGTAGGTCAATTCATCATTGATCTTTGCTCACCTGGGCTGCTATGACACCTCGCTGATCTCGTCACTCAAACATGTCTTCCTTTTACTCACTTGCCCAGCCAGACTGCCTCTCATGTGCTGGCTGTGGTCTCCTTTCCACTTAATCTGACATGGAGCAGTTTGAAAGATGGTTGGCCCAAGTGCAGCATGGGACACAAATACCCAGCGGGAGACCTGTTGAAAAATGGCATGAGTCACGTCATTTCTTGTTCCTTGTGACAAAGAAAAGTCCCTAAGCTTCTGCTTGAGTTCACATCCTGGTTATAATTTCCTAATCATTCAGGGTGATGTCATGGGTAAAAAATGCATGAGTGACTGAAATTAAATTGAAGGCTAGACTGTTCCTTGTAGTGTTACTTCATTACTAGAGAGGGAGAGGGAACACAGAGGGGTTTTTCTTTTATCACTTATGGTATCCTTATTTCTCAAGACAGGAAGGTCAACTTTTCCACAGGATCCTGCTATGCTGCTCTCCTTCAAGACATTAAAATACACCTAGAAATGTACCCTCTGGGCCTGTCTAGTGAACCCTTCCCTGGCTCCCAAGGTCCTTGGAACAGAGAGATTCATTATCTAACATCCCAATGCTGCAGGAAAATGGTCACCACAGGCTCAACTCAAATAGTTCTTTGCCCAATGCAGCTATTAAAAACCAATTTATTAAATCGTATGACTAGGAAAATGCTTAAACAGGTCAGTTGTTCTAATTTTTCAGGAGGGAAGGAGGAATATCCTTCAAAGATGGTACATAAAGCACATAAGAAGACTCGATTTTAACCAGATGGCTTTTCAGTCTCAGGTAATTGTTATGATCAAGACACTATCTTTCTGAGGCATCTCCAGGACAATTTCTGCTCCAAGCACAACCAAATTATGTAGAAACAGAAGGCTCTATCCATGGCAGGTGAGATTCACAATCCCTTTACATCATTACTAAGACCACTAAATGTAATGCTATGCTGACTTAAGGGAAGTATAACAATGACAATTATGATTTAAGAACATAACCCTAATTACATTAAAATAAAATAATAATAACATCATTAACAAAAAACCACTTCTGAAGAGCAATTTTCATTCAGAACCAATTTTCTTGTTCTGGGCAAAAGTCCATCCTAATCACGCTGAAAGTCAATACATTACTCTGACTTGAGGCAAAAGCACATCAATTCTTGACAGCTTCTGCAGATGCTCTGTCCTTCTGCAAAAAAAAGCCCTTTAGTATTTGGACAGAGTGGTTTGCAAAAGGGTTTCGTGTCACAACTACTAGATAAAGTATAAATTCCCTCCATGGAAAATGCAGTCATCCTCTATAGCAATCTAGTTATCCCTTTCATGCATGAAATGTATCTCTAACTTGATACACAGCAGTCAATGGCTTGAGTGAGTGCTCTTTACGTGGCAGAAGCTTTCCATTTTCTGTGTTGCATTTTTAAAGCTCTGCAGACATTTTACCACAGGGCTCTGGCACACAAAGTGGGTTTGTGGTTTCACTGGGTTTGTTATTTCAACCACTTACAACAAGGCTAAACAAAGTCACCAGTGTCTCCCCTTAAGAAGAAAAGTCTGATCAGACCCATGGTCTATTATAAGGCAATTCCATGAACTAGCAGTCTAGAAAAAGCAGCTACAGGGGAAAAACAAAAGTTTCATCTTGTCTGCAGACAGTGGTCTGGGCAGCGTTCTCCAGAAGCTCATGCTTTATCTGCCCTGTGTGGCTCTTGGCCACACTCAGAGGCAGACCCCCAGACAAGGTAGACTTTGGCATGACCTTGCAACCATTCCTGTGTCCTGATGGGAATTAAGTTTATTCAGAGCACATCACTATGCTGGCATATGCCTGTCACAGCATGTCTGTATGTCTTAGCTTCCCAGGTCACACAAAACAACAAGGTTGAGAGGTTTCTGAACGAGTTTCTCCTCTCTCCTCAGCTTTGCCTCATCATCTTCCTTTTTTTTTTCATTACATCAAGAATGTTTCATTAACATTTTGCATTAACATCAAGAATATTCTCTTTCACATTGTACCATGGCCCCAGCTCTGGTAACAGAGTAAACAACCTTGGCCAAGTGGCTGCAGAGGTAGATGTCATAGGCACTGGAACCCCATGGCTCCCAGTCTCAGTTAGATCTGAAGAGTTACTGAAATGCTAACTCCATCCTGAAAGCACATTTGCTAAGGCATAAGGTGCTTTCCAAATCAGGCAAGCCAGATCCTGTTCCCAGACAAAAGAGTCTGGAGTCTCAGGATACAACATTTCTATGAGAAAAACAGGGACAATATCACAGAGGGTTCACATCTGTGACTGTTCAACTATTTTGGTAATGAACCTCACACAGAATATAATAAATATAAACTTCAGCTCATCTTAATAAAACCCATCCCAGAAAACATATTTTCATAAAAAAACCCAAAGTTAGAATTCTCTTTGGTAAGAACACTCTCAGAAGGTGGCAGAGCTAATGCTGAGATGTGGCTGCAACATGGCTTAATTTTTTTGTGTTGCATAGGTAATAAATTATTCTTTCTACTTTAGAACATAGATATATTTGCTAAATAGCTTCATATCCATTCAAGTCACATACCACCCCAAGGCTCTTAAATATAACAAATATTTACAATTTAAGTCACATCTCCCAAGCTAGATTATATTGCTTTTATGCCTAGGCATGAACTAAAAGAGACCAAAATACCCTTACAAAAGAAAAGCTACAGGGATGCAGTAAGGTTTCTGAAGTTTTATAAGTTTACAAAAAAAAAAGAGAAAGTAGACTGAGAGTGGAAAAACATCTTGTCAATATAGTAGCCAAGTTAAACCAGATGCTGCAAGGGTAACTTACCATTAGAAATCCCAGAGGTGGTTCTATTTACCAGGGAAGGGATGGAAGGGCTAAAGGAAATTAATATTAATTGGGTTTATTTAGCTTGGCCATTGGCCACAAAGTTCAGATAAAGTGCATTTCCCAGCCAACTCTCTTACACCAAGTCAGATGTAAGTTATTATGTGTTTTGTCACTTCAACACGAAAAAAGAAAGAACTACAAAGCAGTACAAAGGAGTGGTTTCCCTGCTTCTTTTGGCCATATTAGATGCTTTCATTGTGCAAACATACCTGTTAGAAATATTTTTTTAACAATCCTGCCATTGGCCATCCAAAAGTAAAACTGCAAACATGGCACTTCTGTGTAACTAAAGGATATGAGGAAAAGCAAATTCACCAGAGACCTTAATACATGAGATCCAAGTTTCTTTTTAGTATAGTATTTTTAAACCTTCTATGATTGCTGAGGGATGAAGGCTTGAAGATGAAGTGGAATCCCATGAGCAGGGCACTCACGGGGGCTTCCTTTGGACTCATGAATTGTTGCTGGGCTTGTGCCTATTTCTTGTGGTCAAACAGACAAAGGTGGGCTACCTCCCATGAGATGTTCTAGATCATGAGAAAGCTAGGCTAAAATCTTGACTGGCATGGCAGACGAGACAACAAATTTCCAGTACAGCAGAAGGATGGGATGGGATGGGATGGGATGGGATGGGATGGGATGGGATGGGATGGGATGTGTGCTCGTGATTCCACTGGCCCTATAGCTGACATTAGCATCCTGTCTACTGCACTAGTGCTTGTCCTAAACAAGAGATGGGTAACTTGTCTCCCAGCTTGGGCTGTAGACTGCTTACTAACCTATGTGCTGCCAAGAGGATACAGATTTGGAGTAGCTGCTTTTTTTTTGCTTTTTTTTTCAGTTTACAGAACTTATAGAGCAGTGACTCATGCTGAAACTTTCTTCCCTTCACTTTAAATTGACTCCTTGTCACTTTTATGAAGCAGAATTTATTTGAAGTTTTTTAAAAAAAGAAAGCAAAAATATCTCCACGCTGGTGCCCCCATTACACTACATTGTATGTTATCTCCTGACTTCATTTTTCCGTGTCTTTTCTTGAAATGTAGTGCCAGTGGGAAGCTGCATTTGTGACATAAAAGGCTTTTAGGGGTGAGAAAGGCCTTGTATAAGAGAAAAAACTTATGTTTGCTGTCTGAGAGCACTCTTGAGAAAATCTTGGCAAGAAACTTGCTCAGAGAGCAAGAGAAGAGCAGGTCAAGTTGGAGTAACATCCAAGCAGTAGTGGAATGCATGGGCTGAAGTTAAATCTCTGGCAAGCTGGGCTTCAGCAAGAGCTGCGGTACATTTACCCATGACAGTTTCACTGCCTGTCACCTACTGTAGGTATCTTTCTCCTGTGCCATTTCCTGGAAAGGAACAACCTAGCTGCCTCATTTACTCAGTGAATATGTTTGGCATCCAAGAGGCTGGGTGACAAACGTTTGTTAGCTGCATTTGCTCAGGCAAGGGCACTTGGCTATTGGTCCACCCCCACTACACATGGCCTGTTTGTTGATCTGGCCATCAGTGTTGTTATGCTTCAAATTGTTGGGACCATGACTTACAGTTGCCTTTCAAAAGGGAGGAAAAAAGGAAAACAAACCCCAGCAAGCTTGCTGCTCTTGTACTTGATGTGCAAGCGCTAAACTGCCTTTTCCCAGGAAAGAGATATATCTTTCACACATAGGTCTTGATCCAGTTTTCAGCCAACAAACAGCTAGATAACAAAATATCATGGAGGTTGGCAATGACTGGCAGCTTTGCTGGCAACATCAGCTACTCTCTGGCTCCCAGGGGCATCTTTTGCTCAAAATAGTCCATGGGGCTGGTTTGTAAAACATTTTCCATCCAAAGTTTACCTAAAACTTTGCCAATGTGAAGCCACTGTTTTCAAAGCAAGAAGGGAGAAAGAAGAGATCTAAACTTTAGTTCCTGTGCCCTTGGTTGGATATCTGAGTAGGCATATTACTTTCTGAATGGACAGAACTAACCGTGCTTCCAGATCCAGTGAGACCTGCTCAGTCCCAAGAAGCCCACCTGTTAATCCAGGGATCTGGAAGTGGCTGAAGCTGACAGGGAGATGTCTTGCTGACCATCTCCTGGAAATAAGATGTCAAATATGACTTGGGAAAGGTGGCTAGTCCGGCCAAAACCAGGGAATGGATTATGACTAAGAAAACTCCTGCTGAGGCAGGAAGCAGAGGACCTGGTGGAAATCACTGCCTGCCAGCATTTACCATGGTAGTTGTCAGCTGCCCCAAGGCCCTCACTGAAAGGCAGTGGGCTTACAGCAGTGTCTCTCCACAAAACCACTGAAACCTCATTCCTCTTCCCACTCTATCCTCATTTCACCTCCTCATCTGTGACTCAGCTCATGTCTCAGCAGGGGCACTAGGAGGAAAGTTTGAGAGACATTACTGTTCATGACAGAAAGGGTAGCAAACCACAGTGTTTTTAGGCATGTCAGTCTAATTGCGGGTACCCAGGTGCACGATGCACAGACCACATCAGCATACTGATTTTACAGGTGGTGACATAGAAATGGTGATTAGAAATGACTGTACCTAGGTTACATGAAGGGAGCGGGCAAGCTGAACCCATCCTATGCTGCAGCCACCAGGCACAACTTGGGAAATGGGCACTCTTGTTGCCTAGTCTTCCCTGTCATCAGAAAATTGAAACCAACAGCAGTATCAGCCACAACACCCTTCAGCCCTCCTGACTCCTCAGGTTCAGCAAGAAATATAAGCACATGCTCATTACTAAACACAGTAACTGAAACCAATTGGGCTGTTCATGTGCTTCCAGTTAGGCATGACTTCCTCCAAGTCTCTGCTGCAAATGTACTTCACATTAGAAAAGAAAATGTCTGTAACAATATATAACAAGAAGGCAAACTGCTGCACATTAATCCTAACCAGCATGCTTCCTTCTGCCTACTGAAAAAGAGTTATTCAAAGCACAGGGTTCAATAAGTTGTCTGTGACCCACACATAGTTAAGTATTTTACCCTGAGATCACATCCACAAAATGAGCTCAAGAAAAAAAAAAAGAAAGAAAGGGAAAAAAAGGAAAGTCTGCATCCCACTGCATTCATCCAAATCTTTGCCAGCATCTCCAAAGAGGAGAGTTTGTTAAACAGAAATTTAAGTTACTAGTAAATTGGCTTGGAGAAAAATAGAGGATCTTCTTTCCTGTCTTTGGGCAATGTTCTGTAGGGCCTGTGGCACAGCAGAGATTTCAGAGGCGCTGCCTGAGGAGCTACAGAAAAGACAAGCAACAGTCTCTTCACTGAACCTCAGAGAGAGACAGTACAAAGATTTATTATTCCACTGTATGCACTGCTTGTAAGTAGTTCATCTTTCTCCCTCCGTTTATTTGTGTCTTTTACTGTCCCTAATGAAGAATCCCAATGCTATCAAGTCTAAATTACAGACATTTTATGTTTCTAACATTTATTCTGCTGATCTTCCCTCTTTTCTGGTGCTTTTGGCTGCTGAGATGTGTTTGACCTGCTGTTGGGAGGAGATACAGCTGCTGACTGTATTCTTCATTCCATCTGTTTTTGTCTGTTGGTGTAACTCCACTAAAATCAATGAGACAGCACTCATATCAAGTTGGTATTACAGAGTTTAGATCGGGACTAAAAACTCTGGACAATTTGGATTTCTGTAAATAACTGAAAATCTATCACTCAAGTTTTTCTGTGGCACTTCAAAATCTTCTGGAAAGTACTAAGCATTATACAGACATAATTTCATGGACAGATGGAAGACTGCCTATAAAAGAATTTGGTGCAGGTTTGCTGGCAAACAGTGCCCTTTGGTATACAGCCAGCTCTCAAAATCCAACACCTACATCATCTTTGCACTAAGAGAGAAAGGGGGGCTTTGTAAAAGCATGTTTCTGGAGCTTCTCTGGATGCTCAGACTTGATGGGAGAGTTCCCATGACAGAAGACACTTCACAAAGCCAGCAGTGAACAATCCACAAGTTTCTTCAAAGTCAGCAGGACCTCACAGGGCAGTGTTCATCCCTGCCTGGATGGTGGCTGTCTCACTTCCCTCAGTTTTATGGGTTCTAATCTATTTCCATCCCTTACCCTATTTTATGGTTGTGGTTGATAAGATAAATTAGTCTCTTTTTTGAAAGTGTCACAGTTTAAAAAGCACACAACTTTCAACCAGAGCCCCCTGTTCTGTAGACTTGTCCACTCCATGACCTCATGTAGCATAAAACAGAAATTAGAATTATTTTAGGACTTGAAAACACACATGCAGACATTTTTTCAGAGACTCGTGTAAGATCAGAGTGATTGGTTTTTTGTTCAGCATCCCACCCCCCACAGTGCTCGCTCACTGTGGCCTGTGTGCATATCGCCAGCACATGTGCACGCACGCAGAAATGTGGCAAGGGGCAGGTAATTAGCCTTTCTGGAGGGGACATGCCTTTCTCCTGAGAGCAAAACAAGAGAGGTCTGAGGGCAGGAGGAGAGCAGATGTAAGCTATCATGGAGGGGAGCTCGCAGACAGGACATAAGGGGTAACATCTGACCAGCTGGAGGGACTGGTACTCACTTCATCTGAGAACACCAGAAAGCCAGATACAACTGAGCTTTCATCAACGGAAAACTTTTCAGATCACATAGGCTATCCAAATGACTCACTGAGACAGGATTTCTGGTGTATGTGCTGTTCTACTCTGCTGATGCCCTGTAATATCCCCAAACCAGCCCTCTCCAGGGTGCTTTAGTGGGGTTTAGAGATTCAGGACCTTGAAGGGGATGAAGGCTCACTGGGTACTTATAGAGCAAACCAAAAGCACACCTCACAGCACTTCCAAACATGCTTACCCAAAGCTGTAGTCTTTTCACACAGAGTTGGTCTTGATCAATGATCAGCAGGTTTTTTTCCAAGCCTGTTCACCTATTCCTAATGAAAATGGTAAGTTGAGGACAGTAGTTGCCTCTATAACATGACCATTCCTTTCTCTTTTCCCCCACAGGTTTAGTGCTTGTGCTGACTGTTGAAAAATCAGTCATTAACAGCCAGGAAATGACTTTGCCATCAATCAGAATATTGCTCAGCCATGTTTCAGCTTTTTCCTCCTTTCTCTGCATAATTATTCTCATCCTCTGCTGATTACAGTTCATAATACCTATAATTCTCTCAAAATCAATCATTACTTGACTTAACCACAGGGTTACCAGTAGAAACAAGAAGGAACACAGGTATCCTGGATTGCTTTTTAGTTATTATTCTTATTTAACAACACACAAGCTTTTAGGTAGATTACATTTAACCTTCCTCTTGGCAGTATTAAGCATCAATTATTTTATTTTAATTTTGTTTTAAATCATTAAGTGTTTGATTACACAGCCATTCCAGCCTCATCAGGTGTTGTGATGATATGTTACTAGCATGTTATTTTGACATGTAGTCTCAATGGTTGTCCTAAATTAAACCACTGTAAAAAGACAAATGTGTCTCATTTGCCAGTACAGATTCCGCACTCAAAGTAAACCCAAGGATCTGATTTTTTTTTTATTAGGATTATTAGTAAACACAATTAATTCAAAGGCTGGCTTACAGTTCCGTAAGGCAAATTTTGAGTTCACTAAATTAAAAACAACACTAGATTAAAAAATCACATTTTGTTGAACAGAGTGGAAATTTGTAGCCCACCACACACAATTGTATTCCTACTACAGCTGAACAGGGGGTATCTGTAATTCCACTTGCACCATGTTAACTTGAAACCACTTTGCCTGTAATTATTTTCTCTTGCCCGTATATTTAGTAAGTTTCCCTTACTGATTATGTGGTTCTCTCATGCAGAAAAAGGAAATATTTTAAAAAATGAAGGAAATAATTACAGGGAATAACCAAAATTGGAAGATGGACTGAAGAGCAGGTGTGGAGTCCGAATTGACTTTTCAAGCTAAAATAAAGCCTTAATTGAAAATAGACATTCCCCTCCCCCTCCCCTTTTTTTTTCTAATTTTGGTTAAGGAAGAGTATTGTATGACATCATACCACTATAAAGAAAATAGGAACTAAATGAGCCTCCTCTATGTAAGGGTATGGCATAAACACACACTAAGGAAGCCATTTTCCATACAGAACATTGTGATCCTGCAATTTTAGATATATATTCCTGCACAAAACCTATTCAGACGGGTTTTATAGACTATTTACATGTCAGTTTCCATGTGCAGTGTCCATGTTAAATGTCTGACTTTCCTTGGTTTACCAACTTGCAACAAAATCATTGTTATTGATTTTGACCGGATGAGCAGGACATCTGCATGTTTTACTCGCGAGGACAAATCTGGGGGAAAGCTCACAACGGTTAACATAAGAAAAAGGTATACCCATAAACTGTGCCCATTATAATTATTTGCTCTATGGAAATCATCTGCTCTGGTGTGTTAAGGTAGAATATGTGCATTACTGGAGACACTTTGCCAGCCTGATATGAAATAGCTAACTATACTGGGCCTAATGTTCCCCTGCATCTTCCCAGATTTGTTCATAAGATTGGTAGGAAATTTTGGAACAAGAATGAAATGAAAGAGTTCCTATTTGACCAACCCTTTCTTTGTCATCACATGATCTTGCATTTCACTAAAACTCCTGTCTCTTTTCAGCTGCACTGAACATGGGTGCAGCAGGGAAGTGTCTGTTGAAGTCATTTTACCAAAAAATAACAAAGGACCAGATTTCTTTGCCAGATGCCATGACCACAGGCCTATCCACGAGTAAAAAGCCACTTGGACTGTGTAGCTCACCTAGTAAAATGTTTTTTTCTCAGTCTAGTCGGGATTCTGGTTGGGTGACTGAGACTTCCTACTGACCCCACCAAGGAGGAGGATGGTGCTCTTGGCAATCCCTGCCTCTCACGAGGAGCTCTGACACAGCCCAGGGGTTTCTCAGTCACATGAGAAATGGTTTGTAGGCTCAGGGCCCCAGGGGCCATTATTTCAAAGTTGTACAACCATCATGTATCTGCAAGAAGCACCTCCTGCAGTGTCTGTGCCTTTCAAGAAACAAAGCTGTGTTGTGAACTAATGGCGATGTTAATAGCTTTCTTCCCTCTAGAGATTTGCTCCCGCTTTGGCCCCAAATATTTCAAAATAGCTGAAGCTGGCAGTAAGAGCCATGGGAAGAAAAATGTTAATGCATGTTAATTTCTGCCTTAGACATGATGAGAATTTCATTCTCTTCATTAAAATTCCCCAGTGCCAATGGTATTCTCCTCTAATTCATGGACTATAACTTACAGCGCTCCTCTGTGAGAGATCATGTATGCAGCCTGATGTTTTTAAATAGTTTTGTTTTCCTCTCCTTCGAGGTACTCAAGTTACCTTTCTCCTGACACATAACATGCTCTTCTTTCAGTTAGATAGTGGCATGTTTGTGCAGGGATTTCAGAGCGTGTTTTTAGTTTTCTATAAAAAACCTGAAGTTATCACAAATTGCAGAATCATGTTTACTCATTGTGAAATGGAGAGACACAGTGAAAGGTTTGAAGAAAAGCCTGCTACTAGTAAATAGAAAAGTAAAATGAAAATCCAAACTGGGATTCAGGCTGACATGAAAGTGAGTTTCGGGGGCATGGAAGAGCATTTGTTTACTCTGCAGAAAAAAAATTATCCCATCTAGTTGTTCCAAAGGACTGCCTGAGGAGGACAGAGGGGCTCAGTTGCTGGATAACCAGATCAGTTGTTAAATGCCTATTAAACATACACCATCTATGGGAAGCTATGAAGTTTTGCCACTCAGAAAAAATAGGTGTATATGCTCATGCTTTGCCTAGTCAAAGAGGGGAAAACTTGCATTTAAAATCAGCAAATATAAAATCCTCATAACACAGCACTGTGTGATCTCTCCTTAACCAGTTTAATCAGTGTAGACCATAGCAACTGCTTTCCAAACATACAAATAGAGCTCTTAGATATCTAGAGATAGAGTAGACAGAGGTGTCAAGGATTCAGAGTAAGAGGCTGCAGATAATAATGTTCCTTCCCACTTTGCAGAGTACTTTTATTCTGCTGTGATCTTTAAGATAAATGTGGAAGACAGACACACAGTGCTTTTTCCACTGAGGAATCATTTCAAGAGCCCTGCATTCCCTGTGCCATGAAATGCACTTCTCAAAGTGTGAGCAGATTGACATTGGAGTGGTGTGAAATAGGAAATAGATGGAAATCAGGATCAGTCTCATTCTCTGGCAAAAAGGAAGCACACTGCAAGTACAAGTAGTTGCCCTGCTAACCAAGCTTTTGACTTTAACAATCTGAAACTAAACACCATTCCTCCAGGGAAAATAAGAAGACCAGAAGGGTACTATGGTCAACTGAATATGGAACCGGCATCAACACAAAAGTGCTTAGTAGCACACCAGGGCAAGGGATGAACCAACATTTCTAAGGAGACATACTGGGTCAACTGAGTAGAGAGAAAGGGTAAATATGAATGCCACAAGGAAAAGTCCCAAACCTATGTGAAAGAAGTTAGAGATTGGGTGTGAATTTCCACTGTCCACCAAATATTTTAACACAGGGGACCTGATCATCAGTACATATAGTCAAGTGAGGTTCTGCTGAATGGTTCTGGTGATTATTTATATGTTTGTTTTGAAATAAACATACTCCATTGTACCAACCCTGCTGCTGTGAGTGTGGTGTAGTGTCAGCCCTCACCAGCAGCCTTTCCCAGGGAATAGAGCCAATTGAAGAAACCTTATTTGTTCTGAGAAGTCACCTAAAGGCTTCCAAAGAGCAGCATGGAGACCTGTATCTGGACTGTACATTAGTTAGGGAAGAAGCATGCAGCATGTAGGGCAACAGGATGAGGTGTGCACAGTAATACTGATTAATTTTTGTACCAGGCAGAACTGGTACAAAAGAACTTAGTTTCATTGCTAGGTATGAGGAAGAGGAAAGCTCAGCAAATTGGAAGGTCAGTGTTGTTCAAATCACCATGCAAGATGAGCAATAATAGCAGTCCACAGTAACCTCATTGATTCACACTGCCTAGCATCACCACAAGCAGATCCCAAGGGAAGCCCTTTTTCCCTGTTTTCTGCCTTGCCAGGAGACATTGTTCACCCTAGATGAGCTTGACCTATGTGACTGAGTGCAAAGAATAACCAAATACACCTCTCACTCCACGATTCTCTTTCACCACCTCCACTGTCACTGTATACTCTGCATTTTAAGAAAAATACACATCATGCTGAGGTTTAAAATGCCATGTTGTACTTCGCTGTGATGAACTCCATCGGTGCTGGAAGAAAGCTGACTCTTTCAAACTGAGAACCTGTGCTGAAAGCCCAAGAGGCCAAGCCCAGGAGCTTTTTTATCAGTGTACAAAGGTGTCATCATGCAGGGCAGGACCACTGAATGATAGGGCATGGCTGTGAAAACAGATAAAGTTTCTCTAAAAACCCTACCTAAAAAAAAATGCAAATCAGTGGCTGCATTCACACTGTATTATTCTTTAAGTCACCTATTTAAAGTCACTTATTTTTTTTCAAACTTCCCTACGGTGCTGCATATGTTTTCAAGTCTAGGTATAGAGTGAGGGTATTTTTGTGCCAAGTACTATAGACCACACAGAAGAAGCTGCAATTAATGGCATTTCAGTGTTCTGCATTGCTGATCTACTTAACAATCCATTTTCGAGGACATTTTAAAAGTTGTTTAGCTGACTGCCAAAAACGAGGGTCATTAAAAATAGATTCGCAGCTGTTTGGGAAAGCTGAGATATAATTTTGTCTTCATTATGCCTTATTGCAGATGTTATTGATTTAGTCTCACTGCATTTTGGTGGGCAATATCAATTCACACTGTCTTTGACTTTGGAAACTGGGAAGTCCATTTATTCTTAGAGCTCACAGTGTATAGAAGGAGGGAAAATAAGCATGAAGTCAGTCTGGGAGAGATCCTCTTTGTGCAGCAGCACCATTGTGCTGGTGATCAGAGTTGATAAGCTCATCAAAATATCCCTACACATCAAGCCTCAGATTGCAGCAGAATGTGTACAAAATAAGAATTTGACTCTTATATGAGAAGGGCCAACAGCCTTAGAACCAGTACTACAGATCAGAGACAACACAGGAAAGTGTGGATGTGATCTTATGCTCCCTTTGTGATACCAGTGCTCTTTTTCATTATTAATACACTATTTTCACTTCAAGTTGGCACTATTCAGATTAAGAATTTACAGTGAAATATTACTAAACATATGATATCACTGGCAAACACAGAAGAAAGTAATTTTCTACTTCAAGGAGCTTTCATTTAGTGAGAGTTTGCACATGCAGCTGCAGAAACTGGGTATATATACATATGGTTATACGTATGTTGGTGTGTATGTACATGTAGGATCAAATGCTGCTCCTTAAGACATGTATGAAGATTCAACTCACTCTGCTATAATCAACTTAAGCAGGAGCAGAAGACTAAATTCCCTGGTATTTGATCATAACTATAGGAAGCCTTCAAGAATTCCTCCAACAGAAATTGCTTAAATAATTCTTGGAACTTTAATAAAATGCATATGTAAAAGCACAAAGGACAAGACATAAATAGAAAAATTGTAATAATAGCTTAAAAACACTGAATCATGCATTAAATAAACCTCTCAGTCACTCATTCTCAACATAAACTGCACATACACAGTTTTGATTATGCAACACTTTTAATGTTGCCCTTTTGGATAGAGAACAATCTGCAAATACCTTTCGTCTGCCCAACCAGTTACTTTAAACAGTTGTGCTTCTTAACACACTGACAATGACTTTGGTGAGCCTTCTCACTCAGCCCTACTCACTCAGCTTCAATGCTTTGTAGGCATTTTCAGTGGAGTGAAAGGCAACTTATGCTGCAGCCCACTTCTTTATTGTGATGAAGAGGACCTACACATGACCAACATGTGGGTTGGGAAAGCAGCTGTGGCATTGTTAGCCCGCACTCACTTCCCACATACAGTACCACCCCGGGATGAATGAACTGACCACAGACAATTGTCACCCACAGGCATTTCTAAGGAGCTTTTTGTCTGCTTCCATTGCTTAATCCAACAGACTTCCTAGGCTGAAGTTAGCACTGTGTATACTGCTGATTTTCACCTTAGGAGTGTTCATCTTGGAAACTGATGATGGTGTGGGACAGTCTTTCTGCTTCCCTTGAGTACAGATCAATCTGCAGTAAAAAAAAGGGGACAGGCATTTTGCAGTGAAGAACACCTGGTTTTCTCATAATTACACCTGGTAATCTCATAAAATATAATTTTCCCCCAGAACTGCTGAGAACATTTAACATTTTGCAACCTTCATAAAGGGCTGAGGACTGTAAACTAGTATTAGCAAGCCTTCGACCATAGTGAGTCTATGGATGTGAGCAACTGCACACAAATGGAGGTAAAGGAATTCACAGATTGTCTCACAGTGTCTTAAGAGGAACCCAAAGGTCTTTACAGACCACAATATATTTCACAACCACAGAAGGATCTCTCTACAAAAGGACTTTACACATTTAAACCTGAATTGGGAGCATGTCAGAAGAACAGAGAGATGAATGACCCCTTGTGGCACTGAGCCCTCTGCTGCTGCCTAGACTAGTAATCCAAATGCCATGCTTTGCTAATTTAATTCTTTATCCAACAGAGTGTTCACCCTGAACTTCAAGCATAGAAGCTCTGAAGGGAAGAAGAATGATTCCCATGCTTAGGTTTATGTGTTTTGCTACTCTGGACTTTGGCCAGCCAGTCTGTATTAGGGCTATGCATGGCCTCAGGACATGCTATGAGCTGGCAGAACCCATTTTGGCCAACAGAGAATTGAACTTTTCTTTCTTGCTGGTCCCATTCTTGGGCATGTGATCCTATCACTTGCCATGCGCTGGCACTGGTGCTGATGCTCATCATACTAAAAACTGTGTGACAAAGGGGTGGAATGACACAGTCAAGGGAGGAGGACAGGCAGGAAGAAATGGATAGAAAGGGACAAAAGCCTCTTGTCTTCCATAGGTGAGAATCTTTCCCTGGACTTGTCTGTCTTTTGAACTGATGTTGACATATTACTGTCATCAGTGAGACATGGAGAGAACTGAAGATCAGGATCAGCACTTTCAGCATTTTTCCAACTAAAGAAGTGAATTCTGACCAAACCACCATATCTTTACAGAAGAAACACTTGTGTTTCAGCCAAGATATATAAATGCATAATGGAGAAGGGATATAGAGAGCTATAGTGTGTTTGCAGAAACATAAATCCTTTTGGGCAGCACAGACTGCTTCCCTGTGCTTTGGCCAGGAACATCAGCTGTCTCAAATAAGGTGGACATAGCCTTTGCTTGTTGGCCGATACGTAAAGGATCAAACCAGCACTTAAAAACATGAACTGCAATTGCCTTAACTTGCAGCTCAAGGCTGTAACTGTATGTCTCTGCTGCAGATCAGTGGGCTGCTGAGCAGCATTCCATTGTCCCCTGTTATGTGTCATCTTTCTAAGCCTCAACAGAGAGTAGTAAAGGGCTGTATTTATTATTTCTCACTCCGGCTTTGGCACATAGCCCCACTGTGCTGTCCATCTAGTCCTATTTTTTACTGCTTTCTTGGTTTGCTTTTCACACTAAGCCTGTGAACATCATCAGTGATACTTCAGCATAGGCTGTGGCCATTCTTTGTGTCCTTACTTGATTGTTGGATCCTACCCTAGTTACTCACATATGTAAGACTAAATGTGTGACTCTTAGTAGCTCTGTGCAAGCATTTCCTAAGCACTTCTATGCACTGTCTGGCATTATACAGCTGGACCACATTGACTTTCTCTTCAGGGAAATATCTGAGGTTCTCAGACCCATCTATCTTTATGCTCAGTTGCTATCTGATCTCCAGGGGCTCCACTGCAGTGTTCCCACACTGTCAGGCAGACCTGCTTTCTTGCTCTTTTTGCACTGATTAACAACCTCTTGCCTCTTCTGACTCCCAGCTTCCCATTGGTTTGTGGGTACTTTGTGCCCAAATTCCCAATAAACACTGAACTGGTTTTGAGCTCTGTTGATGAAAGCTGTGATCTGTTGTCGAAGTACAGAGTCATGACAGCCAGACCTTGCCAAGGGTACTGCAATGTCTTATTCTCAGTCCCTGCCTGTATGTCGTTCACATAGCATCAATTTTGCTTAGAAATTAAGTAAAAAAAATAGTATGGCTAATAGGATGATTATTCAGGATCAGGCTTATATCTCATGATGCAGTCAAGTGGTTCCTTTTCTGTTCTCCTCTTCACTCTGCACACTCTGCACTGTCACAAATCTGCTCTGCTTTAGGCAGTCATGCCATGACACTGGATCTTCTTTTGTCTGTCTGGTTTTGCCCTGTGTGAGAAGTATGGACACACCACATAGGAGAAGACCCTTTCTCTGACATTTAGACAACCACAGTGCAGGTCTAAACAGATGAACTGTCCCTTGCAGATCCTTGCAGAGCCAATGGAAAGAAATAATCTTCAAACATATTCAGCTGGTTTAGAAAAGTTAAAATAGAGTAAATAATGACCTACAGTCCACTGACAATATTGACTACATCTTCAGTGACTAAAATGGGAACTTGGTATCTCTATGTGGAGTTCGATGACACGATCCCTCCCATGACACTCGCTCCTAAGTTGCTTAGCACTTTTAAAAAACCCTTCATCTTGTGTTCTCATCCCTCAGCAGATGTGGCCAACTCATCTGCTGCTGCATTTGCAGCTGTTGGTTGTCCCAGTCCAAATGTACTGAACATTTTAGTACCTTCGGTACTCTGTTGTGTTTGATGCCTGATTTGACTGCCTAGCACTACCTTTGAGGAGGACTTTTAGACAGGATGGTAAACTCTCTTTTATTGCATAAAAGATTTGTGAAGGCTCTCTAGAGAAAATGAGCAATGCCATTTTCTCTCATTCCAGTCTAATGTTGAACGCAGTCCACAATGGCTTATTCACCACACTGCTTGTTGTCAGAAGGCATATTTCACTAACAGCCAAAGGCAAACTGGCAAAAAAATTCCCATCAAAGAAGCACAGGGAATGGGTCATTCTCAGCCCAGACATTTCTCCTTTCTGTGTTCACAGGATCTCTACTTACAAATGCTACAGGCTAATGGCTTCAGAATAATGATGCTGCTAGATTTCCTTTCCCAGTATTACCCTTTACCTCATGTTGCTGCACAGAATAGCAATGTTTTATGGTATGTGCCTGGCTTAAACTATCTTTATGCTTTCCAATGCCCACCTGGGGCTTCTGATTTAACTCCACCATGTGGCAGCTGCCTTACTGCTTAGCAGTACTCTGCTGCATGTGCACAGCATCTGGACATCTCCACTGATGAAGGCATTTCCTGAACGAGTCTGAGTGTGTCTCAGAAGGAGAATGGAGCTCACCAGAGATTGCCAGATGCCCAGAGGAGCTAGCCTCATTCTTCTCTGCTGCGTGTAGTCTCTGGTCAGCCCCATACCCCTTAGCAGCTGCCATAGCTTGGTACCATGAACCTTGCTCGCCTCTTACTCAGGTTTCCCTTTCTCCAGTGGTATGATTTTCATCCGTGAAAGACAGTTGATGCCAGACCTACCAAAGCCCTGTTTGTGCCCACTACCTGCCACGGGTAGAGCAAGCTGAATTAGTTTCCTGTGACCAGACAGGACTGAACAGAGGATTTATGTCACTGTCATGCTCTGTGTATTAGGATGAGCACATCCAACACCTCATGGATGTAATGGTTCCTTCTCTGCAGAGGACCTGATGTAACATTTCAGCTGATCCTGATCGAGCTGGCACCTGAGTGGCCTCTGAGCCTGCGGGAGCTAAATGGTGGGCAGCCCTCTCCCCTGTCTCTTCTCTCCCATGAAGATTATGGTGCAGAGATCCTCCTCGGTAGTGGATGTCTTGTTCTCTGTCTTGTTGCTGCCTGAGTCACTGCTTTTTTATTTTCTGGAAGAGCTGCCCAGGAGTACAAAATGGTCCTGCTTCTCTCACCTCACATAAGAGAGTCCTTAGGTGTGGCAGGTTGGTCTCCATCCTACTGTGGTGAGGCTGTACATCCACCTGGTGCCCAAACAGCGAACTGAGGGTCTGGTTTCAGACCCTGGGCAGTGTCTCCCTTTCTCCCTGAATGCGAGTCCTACGTCTGCTAGTCAGGAAAGGTACTTTAGCAGATGTTTTGCTCCTTTCTCTGGGCAGATCAGCTGCCCTCCAACTGTAGGAAATCCTTCCAAAAGATCAGATATTTCTACTGCAGAAATAACATGTAGACAGGTTGCCTAAGAAACGGTGTCTCTAAACAGGACCTTTCTGATGTAAAAGTGGCAAGCCAGAGTTTGAGCCCAGGACACACCCTCTCCCTCAGCCCTCCCGCCCTCACAGGAAAGCAGGGCCTCTCCAGCTACTCTGACCGTGGTCAAAGTGGACATCAACTCTTCCTTACCCAGGCTTAGCTTCTGGCAACTGCATCTTGCTGACTTCTTGTTCTTACCTTTCATTTATAGTTTTTAATTGCTCATCACCCTTTGAAGCATGAGGACTGAAATGGCGTAGATTTAGATTAGACACTGGGAAGAAATTCCTCACTATGAGGGTGATGAGGCACTGGAACAGGTTGCCCAGAGTAGCTGTGGGTGCCCTATCCCTGGAAGTGTTCAAGGCCAGATTGGATGGGGCTTTGAGTACCCTGGTCTAGTGGAAGGTGTCCCTGCCCATGGCAAGAGAGTTCTAACTAGATGATCTTTAAGGTTCATTCAAACTCAAACCATTCTATGATTCTATGACGATTCTATGTCTGGGCCACATCTATGATCTCTTGAGTTTGTTCTAGCTTTAACTCTATAGATTTTACTTTTTTCCCTGTTTGCAAACATATTTACTTCTCTCATTCCCCATAATTAAAGTGATAGCAATCCCGTTTAATTTCTGCCATACAAATCCATGCTCTACAGACAGAATGACAGCACTTTTTAACTTCAGCTCAAATTAAAACTGAAGTCTCATTGCTGCCACTTTCAGAAACCCAGAGCTACAAAGATTAAGATAATTAATAAACATAATAACAGATACCTCTGGGGCTGGCAGCTCTGCTATGTGGAGGGCAGAGCACACCATGGAAGCCTTGAGATGTGACAGAAGGACCCCCACAGCAGGGTGACCTCAGAAGAGAGGGACCCCTGGAGCATAGGGACCCTGGGGCAGAGGGACCCCCGCGGCAGAAGGACCCTGTGGCAGAGTGACCCCGGGACAGAGAAACCCCTGCGTCAACGTGACCCTGGAGCAGAGGGACCCCGCAGCGGGGTGACCCCTAGGCAGAGGGACTCCCACAGCAGGTTAACCCCAGAGCAGATGAACCCTCGGAGCAGAGGGACCCCGGGGGTAGAGCGACCCCCACGTCAAGGGGGGTAGAGAGACCCCGAGCCAGAGGAACCCCGCGGCAGAAGGACCCTGGGGCAGATGGACCCCCACGGCAGGATGAGCCCGGAGCAGAGGAACCCCGCAGCAAGGTGACCCCGCGACAGAGGAACCCCAGGGGCAGAGTGACCCCACGTCAGGGTGACCCCGGAGATGAGGGACTCCCGCGGCACAGGGACTCCGGGGCACAGGGACCCCGGGGCAGAGGGACCCCCGCAGCACAGGGACCCCCGGGGAAGTGAGACCCCGCGGCACGGGGACCCCGCGGCACAGGGACCCCGCGGCACGGGGACCCCGCGGCGCAGGGACTCCGGGGCACAGGGACCCTGCGGCAGAGGGACCTCCGGGGAAGTGAGACCCCGCAGCACAGGGACCCCGCGGCACGGGGACCCCGGGTCAGACGGACCCACAGGCACGGTGACCCCGCAGGCTGTTGCTGCCACCTGGCGGCCGCCCGTGTCCCGGCGGCGGCCGCGCGGACGCAGCGCCCCCCGGTGGCGGCGCGGCCCGGCCCGGCCGGTCACGGGGGGGCGCGGCGGAGCGGAGGGAGCGGAGCGCATCCCGCGAGGAAAAAGAGTCCTCCTGCGTTTGTGGCGAGTGCGTTACGAACCGGTAACAAACGACCCGGATCGGGAAGGAGTTATGTTGTTTGATTTCCCCTTTGTTTTGTCTCTTTCTCTGCGTTTTGCTTTCACAGAATCACAGAATCATCCACGTTGGAAAAGACCTCTGAGATCATCGAGTCCACCCTTTGACAGATCACCGCCTTGCTAACTAGACCATGGCACTAAGTGCCACATCCAGTCGTTTCTTGAACACCTCCAGGGACGGTAACTCCATCACCACCCTGGGCAGCCCATTCCAATGTTAAACAACATTTTCCATTAAGAAATTCCTCCTGGTGCCCACCCTGATTCTCCCCTGGCACATCTTGAGGCTGTGTTCTCTTGTCCTGTCGTTTTGCCACAGCTCTCTTAGAAATCTGCATGGGAACCATCACAACTGCACCACAACAACCCAGCCTGGCTGCAGATGGTCATGGCTGAGCCACTTTTTACCCCGCATCCACAGTTGCTCTCCCACTATCCTGTTCCTGGTGGTACTGAAGCATCTCAACACCCATCAGCCAACAGCTTCAAAGCAGGTGAGGTATGCTCAGTGCAGGTGTGGAACAGGGAAATCCTGACAGACTGTTGCACAACAAGCACCATTTTCTGCTGCTTGAGGTATCCCCGCTGACATGCCAAGATGCAACATCCACCCTGGGCAGGGGCAGGCATGGCGTCTGTCTGTGTCTCTTCAAGTCTGCTGACCAGATAAATCCTGACTTTACACTGGTGGGGCAACAACTTTATGGAGTCTTGGCTCCAGTCCAGCCTTTCCATTAATTACATTCAGGCAAAGGATCTGCTTAAAAAAACCAGGTGTTATCTGTAGCCCAAGTTCTGTTGGGAAACAACTTACCTCGAACACTGACAAGCAATGACAACCTCTATTATATCTGTGTTACAACACTGGTAATAAAACTGACCAGTAAATCAGCACAAGCAAGGCAGGACTACTGAGGTACAGAATAACTGATTAGGAGTTAGGCTGAAAAAACCCTGAAACCTAAGCCTGGCTCAAGCCTCAGGCCAATTTGTATTTCAAACATTTTATTATTTTTGCAAATATAAACACAGTAAGTACATAAGCATGGGAAGGAAGCTCCGTTTTGTTCCCCTCCCCACCAGAAAGCTTCCTGCTTGGCCTGGAATTAATAAATACCTCATAAACCCTGCCTTCCCCTTTTCCCCCTTTGCCCCCTCGAATCACTGAACCTCTTGAGATAGCACTGATCAAGGGAGGTTCTTAAAATGTGTTGCAAAGGTGGGCAGGAGAATTTTTGCCTCCCTTGCCTGCAGACAAAGGTACAGGTCTGGTGGTGAGGTTCTTTGGAGGTCTGGGGAAAGCAACAGGTAAGGAGATGGGAAATTTCAAGACTGTGAAAGCCCTTGGAGCTCAGAGCTCACTGATGAGTGGGAGAAGGCAGCAGTGTGATGGGGGTGGGTGGGGAGGAAGGAGGTGAGACAGTAGGGCACAATCCAGCATCTATGGTTCCCCCCATGCTGCAGGAATTGGCTGCCTCCTATCCCTTTGTGGCACTCATCTTCATAAACCCATTGTGGGGAAACAGCATCTCTGTTTTGTTGACAGGGAAACAGGGGATGGTAAGTGACCAGGATCACAAAGGTAGTTCGTGTCTTGACTGGAAATAGAACTCTGGCCATAGGAACTAGGTGGATAAGGAATAGGGAAAGGCAAAGGGAGGGAAACCCAAACAACTGTGGCTTTTAAAGGTGGAAAAGCACTGGATGCCTTGGGGTCTTCTCCAAATAGCATGGGAGTCTGTCTCTTGCCAAAAATACTAGTTGAAAGTACTGGCATTCTTATTTTGCTACAAAAAGACTTGTGGACAGGACTTGGCCTCTAAACCACCACAAAAACCATGCAAGAAAAACAAAACCAATCCCAAGTTTACCTGGCAAGAAAAGTATTGATCCAAATCTCAGCCACATGACATATTGGATGTCACATATACAATGGTATCATCATGATTTCATAAGTGTTTGGGCCCATTCAGCATAATAGCAGCTGACCTCACCCTACAAATGTGTGGGTGACTCCACCGGGGAAGGCTGAGCAAAAGGAAGAGCTGTATGGTAATAGGGAGCAATGCTGGGTGCAGTCCTCATCTCCTTAATAGTGAGCCCCACACACTAGAAGGGGCTTCTTCACATATGGCTGAAGGCAGAAAAGCCCTTTCCCAGCCTACTGTTCCAGAAACAACCAGCACTTCTGCAGATGTCTCACACTGCTCAAGTATTTTGTCCGACGGTTTTTGCTGCTTGGACACTCGTGTGTGCAGCACCAGCAGCACATGGTATGCTCCTTCAGGGAGCAAACCTCCACCAGCCTTGAGAGAAGGGATTTGGTTTAGAATATAAAGCTGGGTAAAGTCACATTCCTCAGAGCCTGCCAAGAAGATGGGGAGTCCTTCTGCAAAGAGCACCATAGCATAAGGTGAGCAGCTGTTCGTGGTGGTGACAGAGTCCATTTCCTATTTTCTCAGAAGACCAGTTTTTTTCCTTGGCTTCAGGACTTTTTTAAATTCTTTGGATGCTGTTAATGTGTCTCTCAGTAATGCTGCTTGCTCTAGCTTGAGATACTGTGTCAGAGAGACAGTTGTGGCCACAGCATAGCTAGAGAACTATTGCTTGTCAGGAAAAGAGGCCAAGTGTTAGCCACTCCAAAGGGAGGCAAGGAGCCAGAGCAGACACCAAAGGAGATGACACATTTCTGGGGACTCTGTGAAAGGCAGTGAAGAATCTCTTTCCTACAAGCTACAGTTTATTTTTCAAAGGTTTGGGCTGCTCCAGCTGCTGCAACTGGGAGTGTCCTCGCCTTTGATCAGACTTGCAATTATCTGGCAGATTTAGTGATGCCTCACCTACCCTCGTTCAGCTTGCCCCTGCCTCCAGGTTACTGATTTAGCAAGGTTTTAGCAAGCTTACTTTTTTTTCCTTTTTTTTCAGGAAAATAAAAAGCAGTTGCCAATTCAGTGTAGATTAGATCTTCCTGTAAGTCCGAAACTCTGCAAGCTGCTCACAGAAATATTTGCAGTGACACTAAGATGAGAAGAATCACATCTGGCCTACTCCACACCCTCTTGTTTAAGCAGCAGCACACAATCCATACACTTTAGTTACAAAATAGCAATATCCTTTAAATTTGCATGGAGTGAACCCAGAAAAAGAGTTTCTGGAAATGTAACAAGGAAATATTAATACAGTGCAAAAAGTGATCCAAAGCCTATAGCCCCACAGAGATATGTTGTCTAAAACATTGCATTAGCTAGTTTTTCTCTCTTAATCCAATAGGACTGCATCTCTGGAGCAATCCTTTGTGAACATTAAGCCTCCTTGACCATAAATCTTAGCCATTTGACACCCAAGTTATTAAATTATGTTTGTGTTGTTATATCATAACATGAGGCTTAACCATATATCATGCCCCCATGGACAGCATAGAACCGGCAAATGGTAAAACAAAGCTCCTCCTTCCAGACCTCTTTAAAGCTGAGGGAATCTCTGTAACTTGCTGGTAGTGCTGGCCTGCATTTGGAATTGTGTTTGATTTCACTTAGTAGTAGACCACGTTACATTTCCTTATTGTCTAGGTCATTAAAATATGGCTACTTTTACAAGGAAAGACAAATCACCAGCAGTAGCACATAGTCGTTTCTTATTACAATTCTTAATTGGCATTTCAGAGGGGTCATAAATATTGTGTCATCAGTAATAAAATGTTGGGGACTGAACACAGCTGAAAGAAAGAAACATGGCATTGAACTATTTAAGGTTTAAACTCCACTGCATAGTCCTGGGAGGGTCTTTAGGAGCATTCTCTCCTCCAGTGCGGATGGAGGGATGTCTCATTCAAACACCATATGGATGCTGTCTAACAGTTCCTGTCAGTTGACTGTGTACTGAGGATCAGCTGCGGTTGCCTAGCAGTTTCTGTCTGCTGACTGACCCCTGGGGGAGCAGCACACATGATAGCTGGAAATCAGAATATTCATCTCAAGTAGGGCAGCTTTTTTTATGGTGAATTATGAAGTCAGCGATCTGCCTCTTGACATCAGAGATGAATACAACCATCACATCTTGCCTCAAATCATATTATGACTTCTTCCTGTGGTTGGTCCCAGTTGCTCTCACACCTTGCCTAAGAATATTTTGGGTCTCCCGGGGCTAAAAGTCTTCATGGTAAGCACTAACACTTCAAGATTCCCTTTTGGCTGTGGTGCCAGTATGTGTGTGGCCACAGATGTTTTTCAATTGCTGCAGGCACCTCCAGAGGAGCCTTTACAAGAAAAACTCCTGCCAGGTGTCCTTCTGCCCCTGTATAAGAAGGAATATGGACAATTCCTGACACCCAACAGTTCTTGCATTACTTTCCAATTGCTTCAGCTTTCTGCATGCAAATTTCTTTCAGAGTAATTTCTCTAACATCCTCAAAATCTGTACCAATGTTGTAACAGTGCCTTCCTCATTACTATGTCTTTCTAGTTACCGATTCTTGGGGCTAATTATGTGAAAATTAGAAATACATTATTACCAGGAAATCCATTCTCTCAACTGTGCAGACTTTTACAACCTGGCATAATCTCTTAAAATCTGAATTGTTTGCCATGAAACAGATCTTTTTTTCTTCATGAAGATGTCAGAGAATTTCAATTTCAGCTAATTCTTGCAACCCTAATGAGTTTCTTTCTCTAAGGAACTGGCAGTGTTCTTTACGCTGTAATAGTTCCAGGAACAATTGGAAACCACTTGGATAATAACATAAGGGTTTTTAGATCAATATCACTTTTTTAATGAGAAACTTTTGCCAGATCTGACTATCTAAGATGTATTCTTTTTTTTTCTTTTCTTTTTTATGAGGAATTTCCTGAAAAGTTCTTGTGCACTGAGAAAGCTTGATACAATTATGCACAACTAAAAGGTGACAATCAAGAAGTTGATGGAGAGAGTCCATAATATGATACCTGGAAAATTGTAGTGTTGCAGCATTGTAGGGATGATTTACAAATAGGAGACTACTTATTTTATGCATTTTGTATGTTTTGCTTTGTATGCTATAAGGACTGCATGCTCTATGAGTCTGACTGGAGGTCAATATGTCTTATGAACCGACTAGAGACATCCCTTCTGTTCATATTAATCAGTCAATATATTAAGAGTTATGTTATTTGTGTTGATTGAAGCTTGCATTGACAAAATGTGCTTTTTTTTCCTGGCAAGTTAGGCTGACTGAACTGTACTACCCCACAGAGGAGAAATATCAACTCAGGTGGCAAGGACATGCCTTATCCAGCAGTGAATGGGAAAAGTTCCCGGGCTTCAAGAGGCTTCGTATTTGGCCTAAGAAAGGTGGATACACAGCTGTTGTCATAAAGCTTGCATTACCTGTCTCCAGATAACAATTTCTGCATTGATTTCCTGTTCACAACAGCTCTTAGCCTTTTTTCTTTCCTCTGCGGAAATGCCAAGCTCCTGTTCATTTTAGGATTTCCAGGGTTCTGGAATCAGCTCCCTGGGTGATACTACAACAGGCCTCCTGGCATTTCAACCATATGCTGAACTCCTCCAGAGTAAACCTGCTGAAGGTCTACATGCCTTCAAAAGCTTTAGGGAAACTAGAGGATGTCCTGGGTGGTTTTCAGACATCTCTATTCCTATGTGAAGGAAAAGCATGGGTGCCTCTCATAACCATCCTTCTGAATGGAAGAAAAGTGGTTCTGGGAAGTGTCTGTAGTCTGCAGTCTGCCCCTAAGCTGCTTCAGATTTATCTATTTTGCACTGGGAAGGATCCTACCCTTCTTCTACATATTGCCTTTTTTGGGGGGGTAGTGTCTCTGGGCAAGGTGCTGTCTTTTTACCTGCTCTACTAAGTCCCTCAAATGTGAACTTTTGAGCTGCTGAGTATCATTACTTGCCCCACTACTAGCAAGTGCATTCAGATTAACAAGTTCCCGCTGTTCCTACAGTCTTGCCTCTGTGATTGCCTTGGGCCAGTATGTCATCCTTGCCAGGGCTATTGTTTTAATGCTGTTTCTTTCTGTGCTATTTTACCCTGCTTTTTTGTTGTTCTTCTTCCTATTCACTCCATCTGCTCTTAAAGCTGATATGTAAGATTGCTATTTACTAAGACCATAGGAGAGTAAATAGGAGAGTAAAAAAATTGCAATTCCCAGTTCAGACCCTGCTCAAGACTTTAAGCCCCACCCTCCTATCTAATCGCATTTGAAATCAAAAGCATAAGACAAAAGTTAAAAGCATACTCTGACTGCATGAGATTTCCAGATCAGGCTTCATTCCAGCGCTGTGAGGGTCCAGAAGGTCTCATGCCTACATCTACATGAAGGACCCTGGGGGCTGTTGGGTTTGTCTCTGCACTAAGATTCACAAATAGTGAAGGACTGTGGCTCCTGCCCTGCTTCCAGTACAACATGTTCCTTGTCTGCAAGGCTGAGGGGGTGGAGAGGTCTGTCCAGTTTACAACACCATCTGCTTGGTTCAGCCAAATCGCTTAATCTTAACCAGTTTCAAAGGGAATGAGGTCAGAACTTCAGAGGTGACCTTAACTCTTCATAAAATATTTGCTGTCTCAGATGTTATGAAGAAAAGGTTGCTTCAGAGGAGCAGAGATCACTTGCCAGGATTCCTCCTGACACTGAAATGCACTTCCTTCTCCCTCAGCAAATGCCAGAAAACTCATCACTCCTCAATCCCTGGCAGCAGCAGCAATCTACCCTTATAATCTCCCCTAGCTTCCTCAGCACTGCAGCTTCCATGGCAGCCCATGTCTCTGCTCATCTTCTGACCCATATCTCACCTCTTGAGTGTCCAGAATGCATGCCTGTACACTGAGACAGCTTTACTTGCCTGGGAATTTTTAACTGCCATACATCCTATAATCAGCTGGGACCCCCTTCAGCTATCCCACTTAGACCTCTCTGGGTCTAAGTGTGGGACCTATTCCAGGCTATCCTTCAGTGAGCCCTTCCCTACTCAGGTCTTCTTCAGGCATATATTGAAAGTGCCGTTAAATGGCTCCCAAACACTCTCTAGCACAGGATTTTTTCAAGACAGGACTCTTCCTTTTCTATAGGTCAGATGAGCACTCTTGCAAAAGATTGCTCTGCAATCTACAGGTACAGAAATAATGCTTTTTTATTCACAATACACACAGAAAATCCTTGACTTTAACATCTGCCCAGAGCTCTTCAGGTTCATCATGCAGTAAAAACAAGAATCCAGAGCACTTCAGAGGACTTGTCACTTTCTTGTGTTTGGTCATAAGAAGAAAGCAAAGAGACATTTACAACATGGGGACAGTAGCCTTTCAGAACAGAGTACATTGCTAGAAACATTCTTCTTTCAAGCATTCTCAGCTGGATCCTACTTTTCAGCTGTGCCTTGTCTCAGGTGTGGATTTCCCCCAGATGGGAGATAGGAAAGAGCAATGTTTGTATCTGCTGCATGGCCCATGACAAGCAGGACTCAGCCAGCTGGGGTTTCATCTAGATGCTGAGGAAGAAGAAGATAGAAGCCCGGTGTGGCCTTTGAAGGGGAAAGAGCATCTTGACCTCTGACCTCCCCTCAGAACGGGAAGATGTGAATTTTTTTTGTTTGTAATTTTTTGGAGGGAGAAGAGCGCCTAAGAACCAGGTAGATCAGAGACAACCAGCAGCATAAGTGCAGTTTTGCTACACTCATGTGGGAACAAGAAGACAGCATATCCTATTTTAGCACCAGATCCTGGCTTGAAACGCAGCTGAGGACAATAAAGCGTATCAGCAGAAAACCTGGGGATGCTAAAGGCTGCTTTTCCTCAGCCTCTTCGCTACTCTACATAACATAGGTTGGTTCAAACCTTGATGTTGATCTGCCAGGAATCTGTCTGTAAAACACTGTTTTAACAGTCGGCTCCTTCTTTGCCAGGAATGCTGGAGGGACATCAGATACCTGAAAGTTTGTCAGTTTTTCATCATGGTCTAATAAAAGACACTGACTTTTCCTATGAGCCTTGCTTCACCCCAAGACTGAAGAAATGTTGCTTTTTTAAATTAATCTCTTCTTAATGTCCTTAAATCACTGTTCCATGGTGGCAAGAGGGCTTCAAAAACGCCATAAAGAAATTATCTTCTTTGATGAAGCCCTAGATATGCAAGCAACAGTCCTTAGTCCTTGTTGTTAGGAGTTGTTAGTCCTTGATGGCCTTTCTTGAGCTTCCATAGGGTTTTTAACAGAGAATATGAGTGCCATGAAAGTAGAATTGAGGGGGACTTGGCATTTTTATTTAGACAAGTATGTGGTTTCAGAAACTTGGAGACAGATCCGCTGCCACCAGAGAAGGGATGTTATGCCTGGACCTATCTTATGTTATGCCAGGTCCTATCTTACAAAGGGGAACAGAGCCTTTTTAAAGTGAACAGACACAGTGGAATCTATCAAAAAGGTCAAAATTTTCTATGTATTATGCTTTGGCTGCTCTTTACCCAAGGGCTCCTGCTGAACAAGAATTTTCTTGTTCACATTATTTTTACTTTCTATTGGGACACCTCAGCTCCCATAGCTGGAGTACAAAAGTTGAAAAAAAAAGTTGAAAAAGATTTCATTTGCATCAAGCCCTACAATCCTAAGTCAAATGAGTCCAGAGTGCTGCTGCCATCAAGATCCTCTGACATTCAGTGCAACAACAGAAAAGACAAAGTGCCATTCCCAGAGGGAGACTGGGCTCTTTGTTGGTGGCACACCCCATCTTTCCCAGACAAGCTCTCATGAATGCCATACAACATCAACACAAACACAAAGCCCATTTGACTCCATCCCCTCTGGCACAGAGCCTTGTGCCAGGACCCCTGCAGTTGCTCTGATTGCACAGGATGCAGAGGAGTGAGATCACTGTGCTGAATTTTGAGGAATGGCTGGCAGATGGGAACAATCAGATAAAGCCGGTAACCGTCACAGAGGAGGAAAAAGATCTAATGAAATTCTCCTGAGAAATATGAGAGCTAAGAAAGACCTTTCTTTCTGGTGCTGTCCAGCCACTGCTTCAAATCTTCACCTGAAGGAATGAAGCAACTGCACAGCCCACCAGCATGAGTGAAAGGCTGTGTGAAAGACAGGCTGGGAGAGGCATGTTATATGCCACTGTAAATACAAGAGTGCCTGGAGGAGATCTGACTAACCTCGGATCTCTCCTGGAAAGCCAGTGTATGTGGTGTATGTGCCTGAAAGTACAGTGAAGCACAGAAAGCCTGCAGAGCAGAACTACTGTTTTTGGTCAGGCTGGCAAAAGAGAAGCAGGGAGAGGTCAAGGAGAGTGAAGCTTTGTTGTGATGTTTTGGAGGACGAAAGCAAGGCTAGCACTGTGAAGGGGCTTTCAGCCCTGCCTCCCTCTTTGGGAGAGCATGATGTGGGAGCACAGCAGTGCCCGGGGAGAGGGAAGTAGAGATAGGTGATGAGACCTCTCCATGGACTCTGAGAAGTTCACATATTTTCTGAGGTTGTAAATAGACCTTGCAAATGAAGAAGTTGGTGCCAGCGCTGTAAGCTCTTTGAGGAAGGGACCATTATTTTGTTTAGTGTTTATGCAGCCTCTATCACTGCAACAACCTGGACAATAACTGTATCTTTTCTACACAATTGTACTATTAAATGGTCTGGTTATTATTAATGAGATAACAATAAACACTAATAGCAACAATATCAATCCCATTCAAGATTAAACAAACCAGTGGGGCCAGTGATTCCTATTTCTTCTCATGGAGTAATGTTTATTTCTAGATACTATTTCTTTTTTCTTCTCGAATGCAACTTCATTCAAAAGAGGATGACTTTGATTACTCCCTGAGGGCTTTTATTCTGTCTGTGCCTGATGCCTGCAGAAGTCTCCCTTGCTACTATAGTGATGTATAGAGGACTATTTAAGCAAGTTAGTACTATTCCATGCTGCAGCTCCAGCCCCAGATTTCTTGCAGTGTGCCCTATCTCCATGGGCAGCTGCACAGAGGGGCACAGCCACTACCATACACAGCAAACATGGCCAGTGCCAGCAGGAATCACTCTCTTCTTCACAGCAAGAGCAGCTCAGAAACACCTTAAAAACATACTTTGTCTCAGGACACACCTAGAAAGAGTCATTCTGAGGACATCTGAGGTGTGTGCATCTCCTCCAAGCCAAAGTGATTAAAATATTAACAAGAGTTTTTAGTCCTAAATCCCAAAGCAATTTATGTCACTACTAGATATGTATAGGCCTTTAAAAGAAACAGCGCAAAGGTTAGAGGTTGGTTCAGAGGCTGATGCAGAAGTTCATCCACAGTAAAGGGCAGTGTACCTATGGGAGAGGTTGCTATCATTGCCATCACTTTTTAGCTCTGACAAAATGAGACATATCACTTCAGTGATCTAGCCCAGCAGAGTCACAGGGTCTGTAAGGGAGCATAGCAGCACACAACACCTAGGGACATGAAGTGACTTGCAAAAAAAAAGCAGTTTTTTTGCAAGTGACATGCTTCCTGCCCAAATAATGTATTGCATCAGTAACACTTTGTTCTGGTACTTAATTTCCTGGCAACACTCAGCATACAATTTCTGTTCCCTGGCAATAACTGACAACACTACCTGTGCTTTTGCAGATGGTTCAGTGGTGTATATATCTTCCTAGAAGCAAGTAATTTGTTTTTTTCAATGGGATGTATTTGCCAGAGATTTTCAACTGTCAAAACAACTCCCTCCCTCACTCATGATCTCACCACTGTGTACCCATTAGGCTCTTGTCCAGCCCAGAAAGACCATGATGACATTTGTTGCTGAGTGCTGGCCTGTGCTCCTGTGATGAAGCGTTAAGTTGAAGTTGGCTTGAGAGAGAAGCAGTCAACTTGGAGAAGTTTAACATCAGAAAACTTTTTATCAGCTATTTCTGTGAACTAATGCAAGAATGAGGCTGGCTGGGCCAGTGTTTGGCAGCTGGGATTAAGAGGAGGGTAAAGAACATGAGGTGCTTTGTTTGTCCTTTTACATCTATCTATGCAATAAATGAGATGGTTACTCTGGCTGGAA
Source organism: Corapipo altera (assembly GCF_003945725.1). NCBI lineage: Eukaryota > Metazoa > Chordata > Aves > Passeriformes > Pipridae > Corapipo > Corapipo altera. The sequence continues at coordinate 11,684,915 of NW_020884880.1, forward strand.
TATTCACCTGGGGAGAGAGACAGGATAAAGAAAGTAAGAAAACTGTAGTCCTTAATCCGTTACAGTTTTGTTAAAATATATACTCTCTGGCTTCATCTCATGCAGTGGGAACAAAGCGTCTTGGGGTAACATCACAATATGTGGAGAACACGTGGGACAGCTCTGTCACCAGGCCATGTGCCTGGCATTCAGCAAGCAAGTGGCATCCTCGGGGCTGCGTGTCACAACAGGGTGGAGCGGACTGGAAGCCTAACCCATTTTTGAGAGGATTTTATAGAAAACCCTTCCAAAACAGACTGTGCCATTCCCATCCCACCACTGGCTTTCTCCTCACTGGGGTTTTTTGATAAAAAAGTTGATCTAGAAAATACACATCTCTCTTAAACCTGGAACAATTTTCCATTTGGATAAGTCTCATGGCTGAAAAGTGTTTTTTTGGGAAGGAGGAAGGAAAAGAAAATGTTTTGAAATGGTCTAAGTATTCCACGCCTGTGATTTCTGAGCAGTAAATTCATTTTCTACTTCAAAAGAATATTTATTGTTTGAAAAACGTATGGTACTAAAAAAAGAGGTTTATCTTAAAGAGTATTAACATTAAAATTAATTATTTGTAAGTAAACAAACATGGATTTTATTAACCCATCTTAATTAAAGAAGTATCTTTTCTATCTATAATTGTGTTGCAGAACTCTTTTACTGGTTTTGACTTTTAATCTCGATTTAGGAAGAGCAAAAAAAAAAAAGTCAGATTCTCTGTGAGTATTTTCACAGGGACTGAGGAGAACATTTTTCCCATGCAGCTCTACAATCTAACTCTTCAGATGCCAACAGATTGTTAATTAGGCTTTCCTGCCCTTGAGCTGGGATCATCATATTGCAAAGCAATTCAAGATAGAGCAAAAAGCACCTCTCATCATATTGTTAATGATGTTTTTCCACACATAAAGCAAGTACCTTTCCAAGACATGCCTCAAGTGAAAGACTCCAAAATAAAGAGTGAAAGAGACTCTAGTAACCTTTGGCTTTCAACCTCGCTGTGACTTACATCTTCAGATATCATGAAACTGGATTGCATGAAAAAAATTAAAATATTTGACTTGCCTTCTTGTTTGTTTTCTGAATTACACAACTATTTTCAAGCTTTTTAGTACTCCTGCCAGCACCAGAAATTTATCTCTTTGCACATGAAAGCTGAGAGTCTCATGGAGGGTAATTACAAGAACTCACAGAGCACAAGCAGATAGAGCTGCACAGGCACACTCCCAGGGGGACATACGGGAGAGGGGACCTCCATATGCACTACTCTTTAGCAGTAGCTGTCATTTAGGCATTGAACATTCCTCTGAAAACTAACCCACATCATCAGGCGGCCTTCTAAAAGGTGGTATCTTAGGGCATCTCCCAGAGGTACCCACACTTGAAGATGGAAGAGTGATGAGACCTGCAACAGAGGATTTCCCTTGTAAGAGCAGTGTCTCCAGCTCTTTCTCTCATCCCATCCTGCTCATTTTTTAAAAGTATGACAAGGAAGTTTTCGACCAGAGTAGGTTTGATGTCAGTGAAAAATATGTCATGCCAGTGAATATCAAGCCGGGTGTTTGCTCTGAGTTTTACCATGAGAGAGTGAAAGAAAAATTCACTCAGTTCTAATCAAACTGGGAAAAAACAGGGAACAAGGCAAGATGGGAAATTCTGCCTTATCTCAGCCATTTCATCTTCAGACATAAGAAACCAGAGCTGCAGGGACCCTTATGGGATCCTTGGTAATTCTAGTGGTGTTCCTTACACAAACACTAGACCAGAGCACGATTCTCTTCTGCGAAAAAAGCTGACTTACAGCATTAACAAAAAAATCTCACAGGCATTTAACCAGCACCCAAATCTTATTTCTGTTCACAAAAAAAATTTGCTAGCCTGTGACCTTCTTTGAGGCCATTTTAGGGCCACCTCAGTCTAAAGGATCAGATCTTCCTTCCCTTTCTATTGTAGACCAGAGAAGAGATGCTAATAGCTTTCCATGTGTTAGAATGAAGAGTAGCTGACAGAGAAAGTATGGAACCACAGGAAAAAGTGAGGCCACTGCTTTTGTAAAGGGAACTGTTATTTGGCAGTTTGCTGAGGCTTGTTATTACTGTTTTTGAGTCAGAGTCCTTTGTCTCTTCAGCCTTGGAGAGAAAAAGAAAAGAGCCAAAATGTAGAAGTTGCTGTTTAAAAAAAGCTACAATTTACTGTAATGGAGTATAGTCACTCAGCTTCATTTTTAATTAAGTTCCAGATCCAGGAAATCCATTAATCACAATTCTGGAATGCTGGAAAACTCACTGAGGAACTACAAAGGGCAGGTAAAGCAAAGCATTTAAAATAGTTGCAGATGAGCTGATAAGAGGCTCAAAGAAACAGTTAAATTTGTGTGCAGATAACTCAACCACAGTATCTGGAATGTATAAACATAGCACTTTTTTTTTCTTCTGGCCTTAAAATTTGATCCAAGTCTGGGAGTTAAAAAGTCCCATTTTGTGTAATCAGGTTCTGGTTGAACATGATTGCTGAATTATTTTAAATTGAAGACACATGTCTGGATGTTGAGTTCTGTATATTATTCCAAGATGGTGTCCATTAGGTCTTATCCACAGGGGCTATCTTCATTCCTTATGCATCAGGATTAGCAAAAGGTGAATCATGAATATGGAGACAGTGAAAAGAATGTGGTACTAGTTAAAGGGTGATTTCGGAAATTATCTTGCATGCATTATTCAAAAACTTTTCAGTCTCTATTGCATAGAGTCCCTATGGCTGTTTAAAAGTGTTATTTTAAAAAAAGATCATGCAAGGCATTTACATTCTTTCGTTTTGAGTCTTGAATTTAGCAATGAACCAACATTTGCCTTAACCCCTTGTCAGTCCTAAAGCATTCTCAAGAGTATGAGATGCTCATCTAATGGTTGTGTTGCCATATGCTGTCCTTCCATAATAGATCTGCCCCTGACCTCTGTATTTTTATATTGCTTCTTTTACTGGCAGATGGACCATTACATAAATTGAAACATATTTTCATGGGTATTCCCAGAGGTGAGAGAGTATTGTCTCATTAGCTCCATGGGGAAAACAGTATAAACCCAAAGCTGGGTAACTCACCTATCCATATGGTAGGCGAAAAGAAGCATCCTTACGGCGTTTGCTGTTAGCAGTGATGCCTCCTTGATTACTGGAATATACAAGTTCTGAGGCTGTATTTTCTTCTTTCTAGGCTGTCTGAATGCTTGAGTAACTTCCCAACAGCTTCAGAAGGACTGGACTGGGTGCTTTTTAGGACCCCTGCAGCCATGTACCACAGATCAATCACTACAGGATGCTTCTGCCCACGTTTTTTCCTACTGCATTTCCCTACACAGAACTCCTGCAGAAAAATCTCTCACTAAACACTTTAGTTTAGAATTTCTAAAGTGGTTTTTTTTTTTTTTTAATCCAAACAATATTGTCAAAAAGAAGACTTTCCTTACCATTCATGTATTTCAGTTTTCCCATGCTTGTAACAACTGTAATGGGAATCTTATCTGTCGCTTAATTGAAACTATTTGAAAAATCACATCATTCAACCTTTCCACAAGGGAAAACACTTCTGTTGCTATGTGGAAAACATGATGACAAAGTCAACAGTGATTCTAACATAATATTTCATAAAAAAAATTGAAAGACATCACAAGTCTGCAGAGGTGAAATGGCCACAAAACTGAATAGCTATACTCTTTGCAAAACATGTTCCTCCATTTTTGGTCCAGGAAAGAACAGAGTTTGCTGTGCAGAAGGGCTTTCTGATTCAATTGCGATGGTATCTCCATACACTGCCTCCCTCTCTCCCTCCTCCCCTCCCTGCTTAGGCAGGGCTAATCTGCTGGGCTTTAAATCTTTCTCAGCCAGGAGGAATTGTGAAAGGAGAAAAGCAGCTGGGAAACACATCCATGCCTCCTGCAAAGGTATGCACCTTAAATATTACTGTGAGGTGCAGCATCATTTTTCAAAAATCTCTCACTCTCTTAAATAACACGCAACCTATTGTTTTGAGCTGAGCAAAGGTGGAGCTGGCAGCCGAGACGTCTGAGGTAATTCGATAAATGGACGCAAGGAAATAGTCATGGCTAATACCTATTATAAACTTAATTTGAATCTGAAAATCCCACAGAGGAAACATAATATCTTTTAAAAATGATACTGCAATAATGATTCTAAATCCTACAGCTTACAATAGTGTTACACTGGTTTGAGCTGTTATCATGATTTTTTTTAGGGATTTTTATTACAGCAGATAGTTACATTAAAATTACATCTAAGTAGGTAGTTACCAGACTTTGCTAATGCCTTACTAAGAAACACACAGTAGATACGTGTGAAAGCACTTCCCCCTGCCACATACAAATGAGTAATTTACAATATGGCTGGAGGTGACATCTTTAATTAGATTTCTTTCTAGGAGCTCATGCTGATGGCTAACCTTGGGCTGGAAAGAGTGTGACACTCAGTTGCCTACGGCTTAGGACAAGGGTCCAAGAAACAGCCTTTTTTCTGGCATAGTTATAAAAGCAGGTAAATATTATCTTATCTCTGCAAGTTAGGAAAATGGGACCCATAGGCATAATGTCCCTTGGAGAACACTATCAGTCTTATAGAGATAGAATTATGGTAAAAGAAACAGGCCATGATCCCTCTGTTTGACTCAGCTGTCTCTTTAGTTCTTTTCTTCTACTATTCTAACACTTTATCACATCGCTGATGTCGTCACTACTGTATGTACTTTTAAGGAGGACGTGGGAAAGAGATACCGTGTAGCTTTCCCAAGATCTGGGTACCAAAGAACTTTGATGCATAAATTCCTTCCATGCCACCCCAGTGAACCACTGAGCTACTCTGGGTCTCCAAAGGCTCTGCCCATCTTTAAGTTGGGTAGACCCCCAAGCTTTCTTCCTTGCCTGCCTTTTTGTCTTTCTGGCACACCTCCCAAAAGACCCATATTGTATCCTGCACCAGCTTTAATCCTCAAAGTCTCAGAGCCACCCAATGCTTAAAAATCCCAAATAAACCAAGAAACAATCCTCTCAAAAGAACATCAAATATTGTTTAAACAGGAAAGAGCTTATTTCAGTTGCTAAACAGGAAGGGAGCAAACTATAGTTTAATACATTAAGCTCCAGCAGTAATAGTGCCTGCAATTGCTGTCTTAGATGCAACTCCTTCTCTCTGTTGATTTTTTTGGTCTGACACCTCCGGCCAGGCTGCTCACTTTAGGTATCACAGCAAGCATTTGGGGCTGAACAACTGGAGCTGATAGTCTCAGTGCAACTCTGTGATGCTCCTTTTTCCCTGAAAAAATTCTTAGCCAAGATTGTCCCAGTTCACTTCTCCTGGCTTCCCAGCTGTCCCCTGGGCACAAAGAACACCAGAAAAAAGTAGGATTTCAGAAAGGCTTTCCCTGATCAAACTCATACACACACACTCCCTGTATTTGTCTATGATGTTTCTTATTCTTGGGTAAGCCAGTCTATCCCTGATGCTGCTCATCAGAAGGGCAGGTAGAACAGGACTTTTCAGGAGACATTGACTGTTATTCTCACTATAACACCCCCTCCAGAGAAATGGGGATAATTCTGGCCCTTTAGGATACCTAAACCCACTGAGGACTTGCATGCAATGTCTGGTTGACAGTGCTGGTCAAGAAACACCACTGCTTGTATTAGTAAATTAGTATACTCTCCATCCAAAAATCACTTTCACGTGCAGTTTCTGGGCTCAGACCTGGGACCATTCCAAAAAGGCACCTTCAATGTAGTCACCTTTTTCTGGAAGGCAAAAGATGTCCAATTTTCATCTCAGTTTGCAGTCTCAGAGAGCACTGCTAAGCACATTAACTCTGCCAGGATGCACTAAGGTCTGCAGTGCATTGACCTTCCTTTTCTCTGAGCCTTAATAAATCCCCTCACCAACAGTCAGAAACTGTGGAAAAACAATTTCAAGAGACATCATCAACTGTAAATGTACAGCTGTGACTTGAATATCGGCTTGCTTTGATAACGCGCAGCATAGGTGATAACATACATATTTGTGTGGAAGTTAGGAATAAGTACTGCTTATAGAAAATAAGATTATAGGATTCAGATGTACATATATATTTGTGTTGTGCAGAAAGGCAACAAAGTTGTTAATTATCTCAATAACATTCAATAACATTTTTAGTTTCTGAAGCACCCCTGGAGATGTTTGTTGTCTTGTTTTACAGACTAGCCTGTTGCTGCTCCTGTTCTTTTCTGTTCCTGCTCTTTCAGTGGGAAAAAAATAAAAAAGGGCAGGTTTCTGTACCTTCACAGGTCAGGCAGAATGACAGGAGGATTGGAACAGGGAGAGTAAATACAGAGGAATTCAATAAGCAAAACAGGATATATGGTACTGCAGAAAGTTTTAAAAATTCCTGCATTATCTGTCAGTTATGTTACAGTCTTCCTAAATTAAAAAGGTTCATGTCTACCAGCAGCTCGTTACCATCCCTGTAAGAGACTCTCATACAGCAGGTAGAAGAGCAGTGTGAAATGCCACATCCTGAGGCTAGTCTGTTCAGCAAAAATCCTTTCATCATTTGGCTGTGCTTTACTGAGCTCTACAGAGTAAGGGAAACAAGAATAAAATGCAGAAGAGCTTTAGAGCAGCTCTCCTCCTGTGAACCCCCAGGAGAATTAGGACAGCAGGACGGTGTAGAGTGATCTGGAGTTTTCTCTTTCATCCAGCAAAGGCCTTAGCTGAAGCTTATTGAAATCAAATTGGTTTAAACACAATCACAACCTCCTCCCTGTGCTCCTGCAGATGACTGCAGGTAGCACATCTGCCTGTGAATCTCCTGCTTTAAGTGTGGGAAACACGTCCTACATTTTGAGAACTCCATATACTGCTAACAATAAGAACTAGCTCTGGAGAATGAATGTATGTGTTTTTTCTAAAGGTAAAAATTTCTTAATTAGAGTTGGGTAATCCTGCAGTAATCCAGACAGGATCTGGCTTTGTGCATGCTGAAGACCCTGTAGAAAATCTGAGAATACATGATCCATCTTCCCTCATATCCCAGAAAAACAAGTTCTAATTAGTAAGGCCAGACCTGTAAAAAAAACATTTTGACTGTGCAGATACCAGAGAACTCTTTACCCCTAAATGATTTAGCTATGTTGGCAAAAAAAGAGGGGGAAAACTCACCTAAAAAACGTGGTAAATAATGAAGCCAGCAAAATGCTGCCTTTTGCCAGTGTAAATTAAGTCGTCCCAAGAGGTAGTCTTAATATGCAAGCAGAAAAAAATGCTTTTGCCAGTATAAGCTGTATCTCCACAGGGGGGCTTTGCTGCTTTTGCTGGCAAAGTGTTTACAGTGCTAACCAGTGTTGCTGATACTACCTTGTAAGCACAACTGAAAAAAAAATAATGTGCAATTATAATTGCTTTTGTCTGTCTGCAGTGGTTATTTTTACCCCTCAGCTGGATGCTGGCAAGCTGCATAAGCATGGTTCAGGATTTGGATTACAATGGGGTGAAGTTTCCAGGGGGAGAGCATGATATAAGAGCAGGAAAATCCCGAACTGAGAATAAAATGATAAACCAGGGGTCATGCTAACCAGTTAGTCAGGTGCTGTTTAAGACAATTTGTGTAGTTGAGCTCACTCATCAAATTATTGCTGCTGTAAATGTATCAGTGTAGCTAAAGTAACACTGTTTTGTGGCTGATATAGTTACTCCTTCATGAAAACATTGCAACCATTGGCATCTGAGGGGCAAAATTTCTTTGACTGGATAAATTGATGTAAAAACTCTGTTTGATTAACCACAAAATCATTACCAAGCCACTGGTTTGGGAAGTCTAATCCTCCATTGCTTTTCCCTTGTGTACCCATATACCTAGTTATACCTGGATAAGGATGTCAGGGGCTGTTCGTTGTTCCAGTATAACTCATCTGCAGAGGTGACGACACACATGTAAAGCAGTAAAAACCAGGTCTGATTCTGTAAAGCAGAATCCTCATATCTCTGCATAATCTAGACCGCCTTAGAAAGCTTTAAAAGGAAAAAATATATCACTCTTTTCAGAAGACTCCCCTATTTTCCTTGCACAAGGTGGGAGTCATCCTATAGACCTGATCCTCAGACTTTTCAGAAGAATCTTGCTTAGAATCTTTCTTAGACTGCAAAAAAGAGCCAAAGGACAAACTGCAGATTTGAACCCGTGTCTAGACCAATATATATCAGTGATTTCACTGATATATAATGTAATATAACATAACATAATACAATATTTAGATATCTAATGTATATTATATGGATTTATATATATATTCATTGATTGCATTGCAAGCAGGTGCTGTGAAAGTTGTGGTATTAACACAGTTGAGATAGCTTAGAATTTGAAAGATGATTCTTCCAGTCCTGGGCTGGAGTAAGGACAGTACATTCTGCTTACCAGAGGGATCACCAAATGGCAGTGCACATGAGCAAATATTTAGCAGCCTGACTACCTCTCGGAAAAATATCAGCTAAAGCTAAGTACTTTCACTTGAACATTTAGAAAATGAAGAAACAAACTAAATAACATTTCCACTACCACTGAATTCAGATAGGTTGGGTGAGTTGAGCCAGGATAAAATCCAGTCTAGAGTGATACCGAGGAAGAAAACATCATGGGAGCACAGAAATAAAGATGCAGGCTCCTCATATACCAGCTGAGGAAAAGGAGGTGGTGGTATCACGCATGTGTCTTCGTTGGCATAACAAGCAAAGAGAGGTGAACTGTGCCTGCATCAGGTGATAATATTCAGTTGCAACTAATATATTTACCATATTTCAGTTTCCATGAAGGAAATTATTAATTATGATGATGCATAGCAATTATATAGTGTGTTGCCTGTTCAGAATCTTACACATGCGATAAGCAGGTGTGAGCAATTTGCCATTGTAGTGGATGTCTGTAGCTAGAGCCATTCTTCTTTCTGTTAGAGCTGAAATGGTTTGCCTGCATACATTAAACACTGCAGTACTAATCACATCTCCCTTTTTTCTTGGGTTTGGTTGATGACCCGTAAGAACCATCTGTACATTTGAGATTCAGAATGTGAAAGCCATGGATTGTGGATGAGGGGTTAGTGGCCCTGGATGTCCTCCATATTTTGTGCAGCCAAGGGGGTTCCTATGGCTGCTCTCTAAATGCCGATGTCCCTGCTATACACCTTGTACTCTTGGGATCTGCCTCATGCTACCCAAGGTATCCCTGGAAAGCCCCACAGTGTACACATGCAAGGCTGCTTGGAGCTCCTGTCTGGAGAAACCAAGGAGAGTACAATCCATCAAAAACTCAAATAATGAGCACACAGTCTCAGCTTTTGTTCTGCTTCTTCCTCCCTGCTCCCAGGTGTCCATGTGTCCACACAAGGAAACGTCTCTCCTTGCCACAACACCTTGTGCCCAGGAGCATTGTGGTGATGAAACAGGTGGTCACCGCCAGGGGTCTGAGGCAAAGAAAAACTGCAGAAGGAGCACACCAACAGCCGTATTTCATTGCCTTGTCAAAAGACAGCACTTCTGGAAACATCAACATGGAACTGAAAAGAATCCCAAAGGCTTAATAATAAACTACTAGTATTTTATAAAATATACAGAACAACAGAAAGTTCTTGTGGAAACTAGTATTTGGAACAATGAATCTCAAATGCAGGTGAAAATTTTGCCTCATCTCTGCTCACTGGGTGGCAGTGTGGCAGAGATGACTTCTAAGATATATCTACAAGTTTCATCTTCATGGTAGCAAAATCTGGCCCTGGAGATTGGAAAATCAATCCATAGATGCACAGAAAATACCCACCTTACCTCTAATCGCACAGCAGAATTAAATGTAGAAGGAGAGAAAGGTCAAGTAGATCTCTATTCCTTCTATATTTAAAATATAGGAAATAGTGTCTTAAACATAGGGCATATATGTCAGAGCTAAGAGCACTGTCTCTAGCCCACTGTCCATTAGCTGAAGACTGGGGTCTTGAAGAATTACAGGCAACATAAGCATAATATAAATATGAAATATTTCTATGCAATGTAATTAAACGCCCTATTAGCATGTAATCTCCCTTCCAAGGAAATACACAGTATCTCCAGATGCCACATAAGGGTGTCAAAATAATCTAATGCAATGAGGCTGCTCAGGGTTTTGAAGCACCCCCCATGTCTCCCCCTGGCACTGAGTGCTGTTCCGGCGTGGCTTTGCTTTGCTTGAATGCTGCTATCAGGATAAAACTCCATGAGAAAATTGCCACTCTGTTATATACGTTGGTTTGTATAACACCACCATGCCCATGGTAAACACCTGCATTTGCCATTAGTTGCTCTCTTAATAATAAATTATTGAAGACATATTTCTTTTAATGTTTACCTAAAGAGGGAACAGCTAAGAAATGCTGTGCACACTGAATTCAAGAAGGGGATATTTCTTTCCTACTATAAACAGAACTGATTATAAAACCAGATCACAAACTGAGCTTCCTGCCCTTCAGTTTTGTATGAGGTTACATTTCTTTGCAAAACTCTAATTTCTTCAGTTTTTTACTGCATTCCAACCCAGGGAGATATAAACCAAAGCAAACAAGTACCCCCCCAAAGGAGTCTCTCCCCCTTAAGTAGGACTTCTATTTTTAATTCTCTACAGCTTTTAAAACATTTGAATGGGAAGCCTCCATCGGTCTTTGGTGGAAATGAATTCCTACTGGTCTCTCAGGACGTCCACTCCAGATAATCTCGACTGGCAGCTCGATATAAGACCAATATCTCTTCTCAGAGGGGTTCCTTGCAGTTATGTTTCAGCACTTTCCACCTTTGCAAAGAAATTCTTTAAGCAGTCATATTTTCCTCCCTCAAAGATGAATTAGGAAAAACAAGAGAATAAAAAAAATTTAAAAAAATATGTTGACCTTCTTGTTCACTGGCAATGAATCTTTCACTCTTTGCTGGTGCCTTTCCCCATAGCAGGATCTCAGCAAAATGCTGCACTAACTTTGCTCTGGACGACAGCAGGAATGCAAGCAGGCCCCGATGACAGGACTGACACTGTCTTTCCCCATCACATCTCCAGGAAACTTTGCCGCATCTTCAAAGACCTGGACCCTTCTCCGTGTTGATGGTGATAGTACTGAGCAGGAAGCAAGAGAACTCTTAACAGCCATCACATGAGACAGAAGAAAATTGCAAGAAACTCAAATTATATTCCATATTTCCAGCAGCAGAGGAACAGAGTGGGAAAAACTTTAGAACTTCTGCATTGTGCCTGCAGTATTTACAAGACAGAGCTTTTAAAAAGCTCAAACTCAAGTGATTTTTCTGTCTTTCCAAGAATTTCAAGGCAGGAATTACCTACCCATGATCTCCAAGGAAAGAACCAATTGCTTATCAAGAGTGAAAATGTGACTGAAATGCGATAGCAAAAAGCAAAGAGATCTCTAATAAATTAGACATTCTTCCTTGAACTTACAGAGTGCAGTCTGCTTGGAGTCTAGTTTAATCTGCTGCCATAAATAAATCTATTGAGGGAATTTTCCAGAAGCTTTATCAGACAGCAAAATTCTGTAAGTCACATTACTGCACACTGTGTGATGCCTCTGGCAGATTCAACCTGGTTAATATTTATGCTGCAATCACCAGTGACTTCTTGAAACCCTAAAGGCAGTATTGCCACAAAAAAAAAAAAAAGCCCCAGAGCTATTGCAGATGGACTATAATCATAAATTCACCCCAAAGTGGAAACTCAAATAACAGATGTGTGTTTATAAACACAGAAAATAAAGCAAATTACTAGGTATGCTTTCCAAATGCTTAGAGCTGCAAGATATCCTCTCACACAAAAGTCCATATTCATACTTGCGCACACGAAAAGGCTTTCCTGCTTACCTGGGAATTTGGATTGCAGTTGCTGTTACCAAGGGGCAAATTCTTGACTGGATGTTGCTCTATGGAACGATCTCTGGATGATTAACACTACCATTAACCTCCCTGAAGCAACATTTGTTTCCTATTCCCAAATGATGAGAGCACAGAGGCACGCAGAAAGATTGTGTTGGATGTGGCAGCTGTTGACAAAACCTTAACATTTTAGAGGCCACCTATCTACCTTGAAATATATGCTATGCCAAAAGGCAGATGAGGGGTTAAGAGCTCTCCCCCACCTTATCTCTTCCACACTCTTATCTGCCCAACAGTTCATAATAAATCAGAGAAACTCTTCTTCCATCTGTCTCACTCTAAATTCCTCACTTCCACATGATTTGGGAACATTTTCATGACCTTTTGTGACTTTTCTGATATTGCACAGAGCAAGAGGTTGGAACCAGGGAAATTTGGCAGGCATAAAATATGCCTGCAACTAGGAGGAGTTGTCAGCGATGTATCATTCCTAGAACTTCTCCTGGGCTTTGCTATCTGCTACTCTTTCTACCTTTGAAAGGATGTGCCCAATGTAGCATTCCACAGGGAATGTCCAGCATGGATCTACCACATAGGGGGTGGTATGAGAAAATACAAGCTTGAACACAACACCTCAGAGCCCAGAACCACTTAATGCGTTCCCAAGGCCCTTCTGACATTTGTGTATGATTACCAAGAAGCATGGAGGAGCTGTGGAAAACACAGCTGGTGTGTTGGTGAGTTTCAGTGGCAAATGTCACAGATATTTGTCCTTTGCCCCACAATTGGCCCTTGATGTTAAGAGGTGAGAGGTTTTACGAAAAAAGGAAAAATTATTACTCCCATTTCCCAGGGTTTTCATTATATTTAAATACCTTCCACCTTTCTGCTTCATTGTTCTCTCCCATTCTCCTCACCAAGCCCGTCACCTGAGGCTGAGCCACCATCCCAGTTTAGGCCACTATTTAATATCCAGGTCTTCTTTTCCTTCTTCTCTTAGGAAGTTTACGAAGGCCATGTGATGTGTCTGCCTGCAAGGAGTTAGAGACACCTAACCAAAAAATCCCACCAGACCTTTCAGTTTTATAAAGTTTCAACTACTCCTTGGCACATCCAGGAAAGGCTCAGGGTTAGTCACCTCCTTTTAGGTCCCAGCTCCACCCACCAACCTGTTCTTCACCTCTTCTCCGTACACTTCAGTACATCTCGTACCAGCTGTTGCTCAAAAGGCATCCATCACACAGAGCAGCAGTTGTTCCCTAAATTGGAATATAACACTGGATCATTTTATTTTATCCCAGTGATTGCCCAGAAGAGCAAATTAGAGAGTGAGAGAAACCCAGTGGGACACAGGTTTTCAGTGTTTAATATAAGTCTTTTCTGCAGAGTTAGGACTGTGTTATCCAACCATGCAAACCCAGTCTGCGAGATGGGATTCTCTGACGATGGTCAGAACATGAAGTCCTACTGCTGCTTCTTGCTCATGTCATTGCCTGCACAAGACTATTTAATATATATATCTTGAAAAATATAAATTTTTTTCTGTCTTCAGCCCTAAATAATAATTTTCAAGGAAGAAGTACAATTCGCACGTAGATTAACAACTGCCACACTGTAATAACAACATGTTTGCTTATCCAAATAGTGTTACAATCCTAAGTGTTTAGGTTAATGACCTTACACTGTATACACATGAATGTGCATGTGTTTGCCTTTGTGGTACAGTAATGGCTAAATACAATACACACATATGTGTTAATAAAAATACTGAGACAAGTTGTTTGGTGGTGTAACTTCACTGGCTTCACTCAAGTTACCCTGCACTGAATCCATCCCTTATATCTGTTTCATATAATTTAAAAAAAATATTTTATGGTTTTCAAGCCAGATATCTTTCACCTCAATAAATATGACATGAGAGAATATAACCTAGAAGGAAGAGATATCTGCTACTAGCAAAATGATTTCTGAAGAAAAAAAATGCAAAAGGAAAAGAAAACTAACCCTATACCTACATACGGTATTTAATACATACCTTTAATGGAATGAGCTTCATAATTTATTCTGGGGTTTACCTTTTCATGAACTCTGTCTTGTTCCTGCTCATGAAAGATCTTCTGGTGCTTCGGATATATTAAAAGCACATCATCTCTGTCTCTCCTCTTGTTTCTGTGTATTCATATATTGATATATTTTTCTGGTGCACATGGCACAGTAATAGCAGTAATACCCTTTGCTTCTGCTCTGCTTTTTGTCTCAGGATCTTGTGCCAAGAGTTATAAAGTGAAGAGCCTGAAGTTAGGTTTTTGTATTCACACTGAGGCCCTTAAACTACAGCCCAAATTTCAGAGGTGCTGACTTCAGTCAGAATTGGGGATTTGCAATACCGCTGCTCAGAGCACTTACCACCAGGATAAAGGCTCAGCTCACTCATGTCTAACATCACCTGTGAAGGTCTTGTGTCTATGGTGGCTTCTGCATCACTGCACCAGTTCATCTTAGGACATATGAGTTTTGACCAAATTGGCGGGGGGTCAGTGAGGGGCAGCAGTTGCTGATGGCAGCCACAGCAGGGAACAAAGGGCAGGCAACAATGCCTAACACCCAGTTTGGTTAGACAACCTTTATGAAGTGCTTTGGAAAATTCACACATCAGAGCTGGTATTTTCAGGGACTTCCAAATACTTGTCTGATGTTCAGGCGCATTTTTACCAGCCAAACCTTTTGTGCAGAGCACCTAATACCAAAAAAAAACTTTTGCTGACCTACCTGAAATGCGTTACTCTCACCCCTGCTATGAAATATGGCTTTTTTGATCACATAAATCCTACAGCTGTCCTTAACATCCTGTCAATAAAGAGTGAGCAACAACTTCCCAAAGCAGTGGTGCTTGCTGCCCCGCTAATGCAGCCCAAGCAGGAATGCTCTGCAGAGGGGCAATGTGATCAGCATGGGGAGGTGGGGGGTGTGCTGCTCATACCAGGAAAGGATGGGTGTCTGTAACCTGACAGGGTTTATTTTTGTTTTCTCAATTGCACCAGCTCTGTTGGTATAAAACATGTGCTAAACCAGGCCCAAATCTTCCAAGAAAATCCCAGCTCACATAGCCCCTGTTTTTTTCAGCCATCCATCTCATGTTACAGTTAATGGGAATAACATATGATTTTTAAAAGACAAACTTTTTTGCCCAACTTCTCCTGTGTATACATTTCCCTCAAATCCCTAGATTTTTGTTGCATTCTTTTGCCTTATTATTGTTAAACGATTTCTAACATTTAATGTCAATTTGTCCTGTTTATTCAATGTTCTCAGAAAAAGAAAATGGAAAATCGCATATACCAAAAGAGAACCCTGAGTGCTTATCTCATTGCACAAATATTGTTGTTTTAGGAAAGTGTGGGTCTGATAGAGTCAATTATTCTGCCAACATTCTCTTCCAATTTTTGTGTTTCCCTTTTCATCTCAGTTTTTCCCTGCTCTATGCTTTGCATATTTTATTGAGAAAACAAACATACTTTGCAGTCCAAAGACTGGATAGGACATGTTCATATGAGAAAACTTCAGAGAGTGTGTAGTTTATTTTTTGTGTAATTGATTTTGTAGTAGATAGAAGCTGTGGTATAAACTAACAGGATAATGGTTTTGATCAGTTTCCAATGCTTAATTACAAGTCTGCTATAACTAATTTCCTTCATGTGCTCGCAGCTGCTATGCTTTTGTCATTGGCTTATTTTTCTTTGAAAATCTGAAAGGTATTGAGTTTTTCTGTGAAAGTCATCTTCCCTGATTGACTCCTGCAGACGCCTCATTACCACAGTCATTCCACAAAGCTGTATAGCCGTTCAGAACCTTGCATTCAAATAATTTCTCTTTTTTTCCTTTTTAATTAAGGAGGAAAAAATGGTGGTTTGAAACAGTATAGAATATCTGGCATCAGACCAGTTCACTTTACAATACAAAAAGCCTTGTGGGAAGAGCAGCAGAATTTGCTGGACTGGCTACACCAGTCATTTGTAAACACTACAAATTTTGAAAGCAAGCATTAGGTGATGTTGGGACGCTTGTTATTTGTTTGTTTTACAGAGATACATGAGATGACCCCTTTAACATTGTATTTTAATAGGAAAATCTACTTAGTGAAATCTCCAAAATAACTTCTTTTTTTGTAACTTTGTAGCTAATTAGCAGCTATGGAGCATAAGTCCTATGGGGAGAGGCTGAGGGAGCTGGGGTTGTTTAACCTGGAAAAGAGGAGGCTCAGAGGTGACCTCATCACCGTCTATAACTACCTGAAGGGAAGTTCTAGCTAGGTGGGGGTTGGTCTCTTCTCTCAGGCACTCAGCAATAGGACAAGGGGGCACGGGCTTAAGCTCCGCCAGGGGAAATTTAAGTTGGATATCAGGAGAAAATTCTTTACAGAGAGAGTAATCAGGCATTGGAATGGGCTGCCCAGAGAGGTGGTGGATTCACCATCCCTGGAGATTTTTAAACGCAGATTGGACGTGGCACTGAGTGCCATGATCTAGTAAATGGACTGGATTTGGACCAAGAGTTGGACTCGATGATCTCGGAGGTCTTTTCCAACCCAATCGATTCTATGATTCTATGATTCTATATATTGCAAAGCATAAAGGGTACTGTTATCACACCAATCTCCTGGGGAACACCTGTGTTGGAAGCAGAAGTTGGGAGTGAAACTGACAATCTTAACTATCCCCAAAACTGACAGATCTGCAATTCCATGTGAGAGATAGAGATTAAACCAATGTTTAGTTAGTGTCTTTGGGCCCCTCTCCCATGGCAGACCAATGCAAAACTCACCCTGCTCACTCAGTGTCAGTTATGGATGAAGGGTCAGGCTGGGTAAACTCCACACCATGGCAAGACTGGGCAGAACGTGACTCATGGATGTTTCCCCCCCCCCCCCAGATTTTTTTTAACATCCTCCTGCTTTTTTGTCTTAATCTGTGCTGACCCATCCCTTATTTATTCCAATGAAACCTACATTGGGCTTATTCTCTGGATCTGGACGTTCAGCTCTCATTATTGTCAGCCACTCCTTATTAAATCTTAAGGTACTTGAATAATACAGTCAAATGAGGAGAATTAAGTGCTCGATGGGTTTAAAAGCCACTAGTCCCTATTTTAGAATGGGCAGCTAAGTCAGGGATGGGGAGGTAACATACATCTCCATCTCCTAATATTAATGAAGACGACATTTTATATCAACGATTACATGCAAATGCAAATATATGTAGATTGTTCGCTTAGACAAGAGATTTCATACATCCATCTCTGTATTCCTCCTCCTTCCCCTATCTTTTCACCCAGGAAGAGATACTATTGTTATTCTAGTCATCTTTCTCTCGATTTTATTATCTAACAGAGCCATAAAAATGACAAGAAAATGGATTTTTCAGACAAGAGTCTCCTGTTCCTAGTATAATTTCATGTTGAGCTACAGATACTGACAACATCAGATAGTTTATACATTTCTTCTTTAATTGCATAGCACAGCCCCATTTTTAGTGAGGTGCTCACCACTACATAATTAAGAAAGTGTTTAAAGTGCCTGGCTGCTGTTAGATGTTTGATGTGGAAAGGATTGCAAGCATGAGGCAGCCACTGCTGGAGATGCTGTGCTGGAGTGAAATGCAGAGCTGGAGGTGTAGACTGGATGTGGAAAGGGTGATTGTGCAGTACTGAGGGGGGGCACCAAGAATGAAGAGGAGATGTGAAGGGGTGGCAGAGACCAGCACTCGTCACAAAGCCACCAGGCAATGTGCATCCATGGGAGGTTCTGTACTGGAGAGACACAGCATAAGGTTTTTATCAGGGTCTTACGGATTTGGACTGAGCTTGAGCATTTTGGCAAGGACCTGGCTAAGATCTGCTCACAGCCCCTCACAATAAGCCTGCAGGTAAAATGTTGAAATGCAGGTAAAAGTTGAGAGCCAAGCATACAGGTACATGACCACAGGAGTGGTTGAAGACTCAGAGGGAAATCAATAAACTGCCCTCATTGTCTAAATGCTCAAGCTATTTTGATTTCTTTAACAGGATAAAAACTCATCTCCTTCTACTAAAGAAAACCAAATGCATTCATAATTTGGTCTTTTCTCTGGAAGATTGTGACTAGTATTTCTGTGCTATGCAAGAGATTTGAATACCTCACACCCCATGGTTTTCTCTCCCTGGGGCAGCTCTGCAAATCCCAGCATAAATCAAAATAGCTAGCAGCAAGCATCAATAAGCAGATTTGCTTGGTGGTCTGCTAAAGTATTGCCACAAGAAGGAGCAGAGCTAGGCTGGGGAAAGGGGCAGCCATGGACTTTTTCTGGGATGACGTGGTGTGGCTGGGTGCTGATGGATGTGGCGTTTTTCAGGGTGAGGGCACAGCAGAAGGGAGCAAAAGGAGGAGAATAAAGGTCCAGCTCGAAGAATAACTGAGAAGCAACATTCCTCTGGGAAAAATATTTCTTAAATAATAAATATTTTGATTGATTTGGAGTAATGCTTAACAGATGTGGACAGAATATCCTTCCCTAAAATAAGATACTCTTGACTGAAACAATATTCCTTGTATCATTATCTGCAAATTCAAAGATCTTATTTTAGCTTAAGGATAAAATAAGCTTAAGCAAAGGGAAAGATAGCCATCTTCCCAAATTTTTTTTCAACAGCTACCTCTCTTCCCTCAGAATTTTTTTTTTTTATTAAAAAATCCTGCAGTCCAAAGCTGTGGGTTGCAGCATTTTCATAAGGGCTATTTATTTTTTTATCAGCTGACAATTAAAAAAAAGTTTCAGTCTGTTCCATATGCAAAGCAAAAGATTAAACAGGAGAGGAACACTAATAAATTTCTTTCCTTGAGGAAAGAGCCAGCAGAGCTGCGACTTAAATTTGATTTAGCTGAACACCATTGCCCATTTCTTGAAAATACCCTGCACCCCCACCAGCTGGTATTACAAGGAGCATCATTTGCAGGGAAAATCACATGCAGAATCATATCTACAACTAGCATGCATAATTACTCCATGTTTTCTCCAGAAGGGATTATCCTGTGGCAATAATTATGCCAAAAACATGCCCCAAAGAATAATATTTCAGACAACGGCAGCCATCAAGCAAATACGCAGTGTTATTTTTCCCCCCTGAAAGCTCTCACTCATATTTGTATCTTGCCTGCCTAAGACCTTCTCCAAGGGAAGCACCAGATTGTTTCTGATGATAGCACATATATCAAAGCAGGGATGGTGAAGCTGTCCTAGCCAGGCTCTCGCAGCAGCCCCCGGCAGGTCTGGCTCAGATGCAGAGCTATGCTCGGACTTTGCCCTGAGCAAATGATGCCACCTCTAATATAAAGAACTGTCATGAATTTGTTTTTTGTCATAAATGAAGCATGGGTCTGTGCTTTAATTTTCCTCACTGCCCTCTGTCAGGTAATAACCATAAATATTGTCCTGAATCATTAAGTCACAACCTGAAATGTGATCCTGCCCAGTTCCCAATCAGACAGCCATCTGGAAGATGAAAGAAGTCTATTTTCGTTTTAGAATGATCCAGACTCTAATTTGTAGTAACAGTCTTAACAGGCTGTTTTGGAGACATTAACCAGAGGCTGGTTGTGGTTGCTCAAGGAGGGGGCATTGTATGTGCTGCCCAAAGCATGTGTCGCAGACAAAATACCCCATCACTGCTTTGAGCTTGCAGCATCTGTGGCTTTTTATTCCAGTACCATGTTTCTAAATGGGCACAGGTTATGCATGCAGGGTGATTGGAAATATACAGTGTTGTAAAAAATGCCAACACGTTTGTGGGAGACAGAAAATAGTGTTTCCACAAAGCTAACAGTGGTACCACAGGTCATATAAATGCCTCCTATCTTAGGGTTAATTCAATGCTGAAAGCAAATATTTTTTTAATGTATAAAAATGTATTTATACATACATATATCTTAGGATTTTGTGGCTACTGAAAAAAGTGTTTTCACCATCAAAGTGTTCTTTTATTGCAAAACACAGCAACTTTTCTCTAAAAGCAAAGACAAAAAAGAATCAAGTGTAGCTGAGCAAAAGCAATGTTAGTCAAGATCTTCTCATTATATATCTGAAACCACTAGCCCCTCCTGACCCATGATACCTTTCCTTAGTGAAGGACATCAAAGACCAGCTGGCCTGCGATTGCACTGAATGAAATGGGAAGCATGTGCACCCGCTCTCCCTACCGAGACGCAGGAATGCTGCATTCCTCTGCTCCCCTGCCAGCTGCAGTCTCAGGGGTTCCTCAGCAAACCCCACCAGGATTCATTTTTCTGACTTGTGGAATTACAATAACGTAGTTTGGGAGCACAGTGAATCCACTACTACATTCTATGACTAGTATCTTAAAATTAAGCCAAATTAGATTGTTTCAGTACAAAATACTAATAAGCTACAGCCTTAACTCTGAAAGACAGGTGACTTTGCCCTAGTTCTTTTTCCCCTCACTGAACTCTGAGGAGTTCAGAGAAGTCTCCCTCATTCTTGAACCATGATGGAAGCATTGTGTTCAGTGCAGTGTGTTCAGTGCATCCTCGTTCTCATTCCCTTGCTCTTGCAAACTTGCCAATTAAAGATGGATGCAAAGATAGAGAAGTGTGAATGCACCCAACACTGGTCACCTCTCAAGCAGAAATTCAGAGAGGTAATTGTTTGGCTGAGCCTCCTGTTTTCCTTGATGTTTTATCATCCTGGGTTATGTTTCCTTTAAGGCTTACAGAAAGCATTTGCTATAACAGATGTGTGTATCTGAATGAGCTTAGCCCAGAGACTTGGAAACGACCACATAGGGGTCTCTTACAGGTAGAGATAACTGAATTAGCATCCTTCTGAATAAGCCCTTCTGTTCTTCTAAACTGCTGTGAGTTAGAAATGGTGCAGAAAGAAGATAAGGAGCAAAATAAATGCTGTAAAATAAATGCTGTTTGCCTGCATCTCTGCACTGCAGATGTGTGTTAAAGCAGGACTATTTTCTAGCAGGTAGGATTGAAGTGTGTCTTGCGCAGGGAGAAGAACAGGGAAGGAAAAATAAGGGTTTCATCTTCTGAATGTTGCTACTGAGGAAGAGCTATACCCTGCTGTATGTCCTGCATTCCCAAAGTCAGCTTTAGCCCCTTTGAGTGCCCAGATTCCCAATGTGGGTTACTCTTTGAAGACTTTGTGGCCTCTGGGGCTCTATTTCCCTTGAGCACACTACCATGTACATGCCTGTCCTACACATTTCCTATCGGATCGCTGAAATACTGGTATTTTCATCTAAACTGCACAATGACAGGAATTAAAAGGCACTCAGGGTGCATTTTCCCCATCCATCACTGTATGAGGCTTGCCACAGCTATTATTTGCATCCCAGCTGAGATCGATAGTCTCTGGTGCTCAAAGCTGCATGTGGCAAATGGAAATCTCCATTCTGAACCCGATATATTAATAGACAAAACAGTCACATAGCAGGGGAAAGGAAATTCCCTACCAAGTTCCCACTCTCCAGATCAGAAACTGATGGAAGAGTGAAATCCTGGATGTCCCAGCACCAGAAGAGTTGTCCTCCCTGACCTCTACAGAGCTTGCATTCAACTGCAGAGGTGAAGAGGTCTGTGGAAAAGCCAGACTTGGACCCCTATTTCTGTGACCAAGAGACTGTTTTTCCTTCCCTATTGCAAAGTAAGCATGTCTGAGTAGCAGACACCAAAAAACCAGCAGGAGCACAAAGCACTGAAAGCTTTGCTAATATTGTCTTTCCAAAAACATATCAAGGAAGCTCTTTTTCATTTTTTTTAAATGTGAAAGCATTCATGCTGTACTATTACAGTGCAATGGACCGAAAATAAAATCACAAGCATGATGTGACATATCATACCATGCCTACTCAAAAATGTCCACTGCAGCCCTTTGAAATTGTTTGGCAAGCTTTTATTTTGCTTTTTTAAAAGTCACATAATTTGGACAAAGCACAGTTAGGATAATAGGGAGCGTGCTGGGTCTTTCTACATTCCATGGCTGTAATAATGAAGCCATTAAATTACTAGGTCAGAGGCCCCAATTCACAAAGAAATAATATCAGTTTATTATTTCTAATCTTATTAAGTTAGAAAATTGTCTCGAGATGTAACATCAACCTGTAATGGCTGAAGTATTGATTATATTAACCCAATGCTCATGGATAATTCAGAGAGCCTGATTTCATCTAATTTCTGTAATTTTTAAAACAGTCCAACCCAACTTTTTATGGCAAACTAATCCAGAATTATTTCTATAAATAATGAAAATGTATTATAGGATTTGCTAAGAGTAAGGCAATAAAACATTCTGTGTGATGGCTAACGGAGTGGGGTTTTAATCTCTTTCTTCTTTATCTTTCTTGAATCATGAATCTTCTGAATCTTCTTTTATTCCTTTTTTTTTTTTCCTCCTTTTTTAATCTTCCATTGTCTCTTTTGGAAATATATGTCAGCATATTATAGACATATCCATGGACTTGCTTTGTTCATCTTCTAACTGAAATCAATGGGTCTTTTGAAGATTTTACCTAGATAAATAGAACAAACGATATCATTTCAATTCTGCCAAACTTGAATTTTCCTCAGTTTTGTATCACAGCTACACTAGTAAGAGGGATGGTATAAAATTCCAGAAACTCCATATTGCTTGGTTCCCAGAACAAATTTTTGAACTATTTTAATTTGCTCTTAAATTTTTAAGAAATGTGTAGTAGTGTATGTGTGTGCACAAGTGATGCATACATCCTCGTACTTTCAGGCACACCTGGATGTGGTCCAAGGTCCATTAAGCTCAGTGGGAATCTTTCCATTACTTCATTGAGTTTTAGATCGAGCCTTGGAGGATTGGTTGATTTTAAATATACATTTTCTAAGGTTGTTTCTGATCTTTCCCATTGACCTCGTTCTGCACCAGTTCCCCAGTTTCCATCCAGAAACCCCAGCTTGAGAAAAGTTGTGTTTGGGGATTTTTCTGTGCCTCCTTTTCTGCCTCCATCCCTGTGGCTTTCCTATCAAAACACTACATGTTTTAAGAAAATTAATGTGACTTAAGTTACTGAACCAACCTGAAGGCTAGTTCACTCAAAAATATTTCCTATAAGGATATTTATTAGCTCAGAATACATGTGTGGGCAGAGCATGTTATTTAGTGACCTGTAATGCCCAAATAATGATCACAATAAATCAGTACTCATTACTATGTAAGGGAGGTCTGGATCGAGTGACTTAGTAGGTAATGAGGTCTAATTTAGTGCCATGGTATTATTTTACAGAATATTTGGGGCAGGGGGCAGGGGGGAGGGAAGTAGGGGCTGAAGGAGGTCTAATTACCTCAGATTTCTCATGCAATGATGAGCCTCTAACTTTGGCCAGCTGCTTCAAGAGGGTGTTAGAGGTCAGGCCTCTAATTGCTATTGGCTGCATTTGGCTACATTAAGAGAATAAATATTTAAGGTCTGGACCTCTAACACTGGGTTAAATGGAGCAAGACTGGGGCTAACACCAATATATTGGGGTATAGGGACAGAGGAAAAAAACACTGAGGTAGAAGATAAAAAATTGAAGTCCCTTCTGATGAATGGGTGAGAGGTGGATTTGGGCAATGGGGGATGGGGGTACAACTTGCAGGCAGCAAGACCCAGGACCTCAGAGGGACCAGCACAGTCCATAGCATCCAAGTTAAAGGACCAAATACCTTGTTTTTTCAGTCAGAGGTATTACTCCTCCCTTGCTGGGGTGGGATTATTCCCTCTGTCACCAGTGGGCATCCCTTGGTTATTCACAGGGAAGAAAAGATGTGCTGCTGGCACAGCACATTCATTGGGGGGAATCCCAAGGTTCATCCTCACCAGCTGTTGAGGTAGTCTGCAGGCGCCAGATGCCAGAGGCAGGCTCCTTTCAATGCACATGTGCATCCCAGTGTGCAAAAGTCCTCAGAAGTACAACTTCTGCAACATGCTTACTCCCTGCCTCCAAGTTTTTAAGGCATATCTGAAGGTTAGCTGCACATCAACTATTAAAAGTAGTAGTGAGCATTAGGTGCTGAGCTTGCCATTGCCAGGGCCCCTAGGTGAAGTTCTTTGAGTTGAAATCCCCTAGAAGTTAGTTACTCCATCTTCTGGAATGGCCTTGAGTGATTCCAGTTCTGGGAATTCACGATCTGAAAAGCAAAGCTGAACTCTTGCAAACTGTGAGGCTTTGAATTTTAGGAATATATGAGGCTCTAAGTGGCAGATGGGGATACAGACCCCAGGAGCCAGGCACTGACTGGGCTCAGCCTATCTCCTTGGCATAACACTTCGGGAACAAAATGATATATTCTTTAGCACGCATGAAGCCAAGTTGTTATCCACAGAAATGCATACTCCTTCTGGTAAAAGAGACTGTGCCAGCTCATCTCCAAGCCTCTGCTTATACCTATTATGTCTGGATGTTAGGAACTGATGAGGCTCACGGGAGGCATCAGTGTAAATCCTGCCTGAAAGATTCAAGTGGTAACTAAAACTTTTTCTCACTCTAATACTCAAAAGAGCAAAGAAACGTTTTCAGAAATGATTCTACATTCCAGATTTTCCTCCTTTTTCCCATATTTCTCTTAAAAGAACAAAAGAAAGAAAGGAAGAACGAGAAAGAAAGAAAGAAAAGAAAGACTGATGAAAGTCCTGAAAGTGACATGATACGTGAAAAACTTAGGCAGAGTAAACGTCAAGAACTATGTAGCAGCAACCAGTGTGTGCAGAAAAATATCATGCTTCTGCATAATTCAGAGCAGACATTAGCATCTCTGCAATGGGCATCATTTTACATGGGAAGGAAACAGACAGAGACTAGACTGTCTGTCCATGAGTTTTCCTATTGCTAGTTGTGGTTAACTGCACAGGTTAACTCTGTGTGCTACACAAGGCAGGCTCCAACCAGCTTTTCCAGCCTTGTCAAAGAAACATGACTTCAGCTACTTTTAAATCCCCAAAGGGCTTCCTACTTTCACAACTGTCCTCTGATTTTCTGAGAAAATTACATGCACAGCGATGTGCCAGAATGCACCAGAGTGCTGATGTGTCAGCGCCTTCTCTCTCCTTTCTCTCTACGAACTTAGGAACTGATCTTAACTAAACTCTACAGAGCTGTAGAGGTCTCAAAGGTGAAATTCTCAAAGACGCAAATTTCATTAAGTACTTGGCCATGTAGAGGAGACAGATCCCAATGCCTCCCATGCTGGCAAAAAGGCTGCGAAGTGAGCTTGACCACACAAACTCACAGGTACTAGATACTCGCAAATCCACAAGGAGAGCACTACTATGAATTCCCCAGCCATAGCTAGAGAAAAGCCTCATAGCTCTTGGACAGCAAAGACTCCAAATACAAACTACAGAGAGACTGAAAACCAGATTTCATAGATTTTACTATTTAGTATTTTAGTGTTTTATTTTCACATGAGTATTCCAAAGGGACTTTACAAAATAAATGAAGAAGTTGTAGACAGATTGAGGCACTGAACAGACTCCTGGACTGCAGATAATATACAGAGGATTTTCTTTCTAGTTCCCTTTCCATTCCCTTCCTTGGCCTTCAAGTCCTCCCTCTGCTCTTTTGCAGGTTATCTGAGTACTGATAACTCTCAAAGGTTGCAGGTTATAGGGAGGCTGTGTGTCTGATAATGCAGTATTATTTTTGGCTTGGTCTCCTTCATGTTTTTGTTTCTGAATAGAAGAGGCTCCATTGTTCTAGGTGTGGGCACAGGCTGAAGTGAAATACCCAAAGGTCTGGATGTCTTTTTGATGTGTCCAGTCAGTGCTGATTTCTTACTGTCTGGAGGCCTTTGACACAGCAATCCATTATTTCTTGCTTTAATTCTTTATGCACCGTTTTTCATATTGATTACCTAACATCATTAGTTTTGGTCATTCCATACAAGAGACAATGGAAAGATCAATTTTAACCATATGAGCTAAAGGAACTTACTCTTAAAGCATCCAGGGACTGGAATCATTTGTCTTCTGCTCTCTGAATCATAAATCTTTTACAAGTGCAGCATTAGATTCATTGTTTGCTACAGCCACATGTGATGTTGTCGAGGATCACTGTAAAAGTGTCCTACACTGCAGTGTGAGGCTGTACCCATAAAGCATATTAACGTACAGTATTATCATGGAAATTGTCACAAGCTGCTGCAGAGGGCATGGTTTTCACAAGCACTGTGCAAATCATCATTTTTAATTTGGTGGCTGAACTGTAACAAGATAATTTGTTTCTTTTAGACCCAGAATGAAAAATATTTCTTTCCTCAACTAATCAGAAAATGTTTTGCATCTGAGAAAATATTTCTTTTAGGTTTTTTTTTAGTAAAAGAAAAGGGAATTTGGAAAGGAAGATCTAGCTTCACAAAGAGATTTCAGTGATATTTTCAGAATTGGGCAGAAAATGGTAGGCAGTCTATTTACATGCAGTAACTGTGGATAAGGCTCTCATGCAAAATATAGGAACATACATTTAGGGCAACAGCTGCTTGTTTAGGACCCAGGAAAGAAGGATAAATGCTGAACTACAGAGTCTCTCTGAAGCACATCCATAAAAGCTGTATTGCTTTTCAAGATAATTTATACAAATACAAGAAGAAGATGATTTTGAGACTCTCATATTCAAAGTTGCTACCACTGGGGACGGATGGAGGGAGTGGAAAGACAAGACATATCTGAGCTTCTGCTCAGAGCCTGTACTGAAGCTTTCCATACAAAATGTGAAACAAATCATTCATCATTCTTGTGTAACAAACTATCAGTATCCAAACTCTCACAGGTACTGCAGCAAGAGGGGAATGGGACAGGCCGTTGTTGGAAAGTCCAGACTTGGATGACCTGAGTTGATGGAGCTTTTCCATGGCACCATTACTGTGATAAGGGCTTGTCACTGGAAGGGGACATGATCAAAACCAATAGGCCCATCTAATAAACAGATATTTCTGCACTGGCTGCTTCTGACCAAGATCAATAGAACTGTGCAAATAACAAGAGAAAAGGTTTTTTTATTGGCTTTGATCTAAAAAATAGTCATATGGACATCTATGTTGTACATTAGTATTTGTTGTATATAAGGATTTTGACCTCTCCAAGACATCTGATCCAGTTTTCTAGCCTCAAGAGAGGTGAGTTGAGTTGCTTCAGACTACAATACAAATTTGAGCTTTTGGATAGTTTGCCAATCAAATGGATGAGCTGAAATTTAAGGGATATTTCCTATTCAGGTTTTGTTAACAATAAAATTAGGAGAGCAATCTAAAAAGCACTAGTATTTTTTTCAATCTCGTTAGAAAGAGCTGTTCATTTTTTTTAAACAAATAAACACTTTCAGATGAGTTTGACTCCTTTCTCATGATTTTCAAACAAAAAATTTTATCCTTCCTGAAATTTTAACTCTTCTGCCTGGAAAATTCCTTTGGGGAATTTGGGAATTCTTCCAAGGCATGCAAAGTCATAGTCTCTCTCCTTTGTTGCAAAGAAGTAATGTCCTGTTGATAAGTCCACCACTCTCACCAAAGACCTCTTAGTAATTCAGAGGTTTTAGATATTTTGGCCAATATTCAGCTGGTAGTATTCAGCTGGAGCTTCAAAATCTCTTCAGAAGACCTATGCTGAGCCACAAAAATTGAAGACCTAGGAGGCAATGAGAACACAGCATAAATAAAGTGGTGATAAAAATAACAGGAAAGCTTCAAAGACTCCTTTGTTCTGGACTGCAATACTTGAGCATGTAGCTTCAAACTTGTCCTCAAATGAATGTATTTAGATTTCTTTCTTACAGTTCTCCCAAGACAATGACAGATAAATAGATAAGCGCAATGCTGAGAAAAAAAGACGACCAAAACCAGAGGCTGAGACCATCCAAGCAAGTCCCCTGCTCCAGACAGTGGGTAGGATGGAAAAGCCACAGGTGCAGTAGTTGCATGGGGTGAACTAAGGGACGAACCAGAAGAAGATGTATAGTGTGTCATTATATGATCAGGGGTATCACTAGTGTGTCTGTGAGCAGCCAGAAGGACCCTCTGCAGCAACTGCTTGCAGTAAAGGGTTTTGCCGAGGAAATGCTGCTCTTTGCTCTCAGGAAGACCAGCCACCTTTGTAGAGCTGATGGCAGTGATGAAAAATATCTTATTAATCCCCAGTAGCAATGTGATTACAAGATGGAGGTTTGGTGTAAAGAAGCAAGTACATGAAGGGCAGACTCTGTGCAACCTACACCTGGAGTAGATAATAAACTGGCTCTGAGGGAGAATATTTTATTCGAGCATGGCTCTAGATGATGTATGAAACCAGCAAAGATTACAGTCAGTGATGTCTTGGGAGTGATTTGATGTTTATGGTTAACCCTAACATTGCTTTTGTTTATAGACGCTATTTCTAGAGTAATCTTGTCTTGTATGGCTTTTATGGAAACAAAAATTATCAGGCTACAGCTTTTATGGTACAGAGGGTGACATGGGTTTGATTTACACTTCATTATAAACCAGTCCTACAAATATTGCTCAGGTGCATAGTTCTTACTTTTCCAGTGAAATTCACAAAGGAAATAAGACATTTTTGAGCTTGTGTACATGACCAGGTAATCTGTCAGACTCACCTACCATCTCTGATGTTTGTGCATCCTTAGACATTAGAACCTTTTGCTTGGAAAACTCCCTGCATGAATAGATTGGTTTCTCTGACTAACTCTTACACATCAGGGTGTTGACTTCACAGCCTCTCCTTAAAAATGGAAATAGTGGTACCTTTTTGCAACCTTGAGTACCTCATATACTCTGAAATTACAGTGAGTGAGACAGATTAACCACAGCCATACCACGAAAATGAAATTACAAGATGGTACAAAATTGAGTATATTCTGTGTAATATCATGGTGTTGGATTCACCCCCTCCCCACTCAGGTCCTAAGGTTTTTTCCAGGTACAGACCTACATACCCCACTCCAATGAAGTCCTGAGAAGCACAACATATCTATAATGCATAATTAGTTTTAGATCCTGTTGTGTAAATGGATGAGGTGAGCTTTGAGCCTCACAGACTCCAAAGGATTTTCAGGGAAGTCCATTCCCAAATTAGCCCATCTACCTAACTGTCAATACTCTTAAAGAAGCATCCAGAAAACCTATGTGAATCATGATACTGAGCGCAGTCAGGCCTACAGAAAAAGGAAAGTCCACAAAGGAAAAAACATAATACTTTTACTTTTCAAGGAAAATAATTAATTTCCATGCATCTGTTCAAAGCAAGGGGGGCGGGGGGAGGGGAAGAAAGAAAATCTGTATTTTACAATTTTGCCAACTTCTTAGCAAAAACAGCTTTCCAGAATGAAAAGGCAGTTTCCCTGCTGTGAATAAATTCTCTTTGGTTTTCCACAAGCATTTTAAAGAGAAAAGGTAAAATTATTGTTCAGATTTTTTTTAATGAAAAACTGTAAAAATTATATTTTCCATCTGCTTTACCAGAGGGGAGAATTTGTAGCTACAGACATTTCTTCAGTGGCTACTTGAGGAGTCAGCTGGAGACCATTTGGCTGCCTGGCTTTACCGTTGATGCTGCCCCCATCTCTAAAGCGGTTCTGGCAGCTGCCAGTGCAAGGGCAATGACCATCTGTTAGCACTGTTTGCTGCTGGGTGAAACCACAGCATCAGCTCTCACCATGCAGCATTGTCAGCCTTTCCCTAGAGGGGATATTGCTGCACTGCTGCACATCACCCATCAGCCTGGCTGGCCAGTGTGTGGATGTGTGGTGTCTGCTCCAAGCATGTCACCGTCACTCGTTAGGGGCCACTGCCAAGAGGTCCATTTGGGAAATTCACACCTCCCAGACAGACCAGAACCAGTCCAATACCAATACTCATCATGTGAGATGATCATGGAAGAAGTATCTCCCAAAACCGAAACACAGTCTTGGGGATGAGGTGCTCCAAATGCCAGAAGTTCTTTCTGCTTGGAGCAGTAGGTGGGATCTCCTACCAGCAACCCAGTCATCATTGCTGGCTGCTACTGGCCTTGCAGGGAAAACAAGTTTGTGGAGGTGTTGCTGGAAATTTCTAGTCCCAACTAGGCCTGAAGCATCACTGTCGAACAAAAGTGAAACACCAGAACCGAATTACTGGACCATGCTGCATAGCTGTTAAACCACTTCACTATGGCCTGGAGACTCAGGAATGGTTACTAATCCCCTTCACTGTTTCTCATATTTAGAAAGCTACTCTGTCTTCATCATATCTGGCACTGCTCTTACAGCTAGGATTTGATATCTCTGGACTAACCATGGGGCTGAGGAAGCAGGATCTGGATGCTCACAGAAGCTCGGACACACTCAGATAAACAGCTGGGAAACAAACTGCCCTGGAAGCATGCACTCTGTAAAATGTCAGTAAGGCATTTCTGAAGGCCAGGATGTTATCAGAAGGGAACTGCTTGATGTCTTCCAGGGGTAATGCTTCCTTGTGTGAAATTTCAATCACTCCTGATTTATGGCCCTCAGTCTCACCTCTGTCAGTGGACAAGGTGAGCATATATTTAGGCCCAGCTGACCACCATATTCCTGTTTGGGTGTTGGCAGATTGCTGGAGGAGAGGAAGACAGACAGAGTTTCACTTTCAGAGTTGCTTGAGTATTCATAAAGTTTCCTCCATAAAGGGATCATGGAGGAAAACAATTCCTCTAGCAAAGAATCCTGGAATTAACTGAAGAAAGCTTCAGGTCTGATTATGAAAAGCACAGGAGGTGAGCATTTCTGGTTGCTGTTAGCATGCAGCAAATTGAGGTATTGTAGTTTTATCTGTTACCAGAAAAGCCCTCTACTTAAAAAAAAAAAAAAAAGTAGGAGCCCCACCGTCTCATTTTTAACAAGGACCAGCTGAAAAATGAAGGCAAGCAGCACACAGACCATCTTATGTCTGCCAATTCATTTCCTGGCCCCGAAAGTAAAAAAAAAAAAAAAAAAAAAAAAAAAAGAGAGAGAAAAATCCTCTTGTTTCCTCTCATGCAGGCCAAACATGGCAAAGCACCAGGGGAATTCTGAATGGAATCAATTGCACTTGTTACTAACTGAGTTTTCTTTTATTCTTATATTACCAAGGCCTGGATATTCAGCTGCAAGCAATTATAATGAAGAGTTACTGAGTAATGGTTTCCAGATTGCTCCATGATGGGGCATTAATTGAAAGGGACAATTTAAGAGCTTAGGCCATGTAAATGCATTTCTTATTCTGTCAGATCGAGAAATTCCTGCGAACAAGAGGCTGAAATGCTCGGAACTGATAAAGACTTAATAGTAGCCACTTAAGTGAACATTTGGAAAGGGGATTTTACATTTAAGGGATCAAGAATAATTAAAATAAAGTAGAGAGTCAGGGCTTTATTAGGTGTCAGAATGTGAATGTTATCAGCAACCTGGAAATTTTTCGTGGAGTTACGTGAAATTTGCACAGGGACAGGTGACAAGAAGGTTTGGTTTCTTATCTCTCTGTCTGCTCTCATGTCAGTCCTTGACTCTCCTGAGTGAAAGGCCCTATTGAGTCCCAAAGAATCAAAGGAAAAATTCCCTATAAAGTTAGCAAGACGAGTTCAGAAGGATAACATTGCATTTCTGGATATCTGCCCTTCTCTAAATGTCACTTAAGAGAAAGTGCTTCCTATCTGGGGAGTTGATTACTAATATAACAATTGGCTTCAAGTATAATAGTGGATACATGAGATTTTTAATTCTACTATAGCAAGAAAACACAAATTAAAAATATCCCTTGTAAAACACTACTAAAATCTAGGATTGTTTGTTGTAGTGAAGGGATGAAGCTCTGGAATTTGCAAGCTGTGCAAGCAGTACTATTCCCATTATGATATAACTGATGTTTCACAGATTCTAAATAAATATTTGTCTGCAGTTAACAATAAAATTAAACATTTCTTTCTTTTCTTGAATTCATATTTTATTGCCTTAGTAATTGGTATAGACAATAAATGAAAAATACATTTTATCTAGGTTAGTGAGTGTTCCTAATTATTTTGGGAATTCATATTAAAAAACAAATTCTACTAATCAAGAGAAATGTTTATTTTACTAAAACATTAAGTCACTTTTAGGAATAATTCTGGTAAGAAGGCAGGAGAAGGGAGTTTATGTCTCAGGCTTTTGCTGTTGTCTAGCTTAAACAGATGGAAGCTGAGCCACTTGTGATTAAATTACTCGAATGAAGACAGACATCACTGAAATGGTGGTTCATCATTTGCCCAATCCCATGTGAAGACCAACCCCTCCGAGCAAGCTATAGCCTGCCAGAGAGCTATTACTAAGATACCAAGGGTTGAAAATATAAACACCTTGAAAGTGGGTGGTCAGCTTGAGTCAGGCTTAGGGTTGACTAACAGGCACTAAATAAATCTGTAAAAAAGGATGTTGCTTGACTGCAATCTGGAAAGGAGGGAAGCGTGGTGTGTGCCAGTTATCAGGCTCTTACAAATGAGCAGGCCAGGCAAGAGTCTGTGTTTCACCATCTGACACAAAAGCAAACTGGAAATGAGGGCAGAAGTGAAATAGTGATCCGGCTCAACCACATGGCAAAATCCCCCGGGTTTCACCAGAACACCTCTTCAAAGAGCCCTCTTTCCCTCCACTGCCCCATGCCACTGTTGGCTTCCCTTCCAGCTGCAGGAAGATACTTAGCTCAGCATGACCAGGAAATCTACTGACTCGGGAGCACCTGCAGAGGCTGTGGCCAACCTCATGGGACCTGGTGGGGCCAGAACCATCCCTCCCTCCTGCAGTACAGGGACCTCAGCTGTGCATGTGGTGGTTATCAGCTGGTTGGTCTTCTCAGACTAGCTTCAAGATGTAGTTCAAAATTGGACTGAGATGGCATCCAATTTGTCTTTGTATCGGGTGGTAAAGCGTTAGGAGGGTCCTCCAGAAGAACAGCCCGGCAAGTGAAGCTAAGTGAGTCATCTATATGCTGTAATTCATGCAGAAACCTGGGAGGGGCCAGGACTGACTATAGGTACAGCTGAAACATAAGACACCTGATAAAATGGCCTTGGACTCCATGCAGGATTTGCAGGTGCTAGATGCTGTAAGAGCAATGAAGAGGAATTGGGACATTTGGCTAAGTGGTTACTGCCAGGATCACTGGACCATTCACTTGCCAGGAAAAGAAATTATCCCCCCACATCTCTCCTGGTCTCTCAGACTGGCTGCCCCACCTTGGAACCTCCACCCCAATTCCAGTGCTTCCCAGCCTCCTCCCAGCTCCTCCTCCTCCACATTGTAAAACCCATAATTCCCTGCATGGCTGTGAAACCCTGAATGAGTGCTGTGGAGGATGCACACAGAAGCCCTGTCAAAGGGCAGCGACGTAGACAAAAAAACACCCTAGTGCAGCCCATCCACCATGGTGTGCACTGGGGTGGCTCCCTGGGGACAGGGGGCTGCATGTTTGGCTGTTTTGGCTTCTCTGCCTCTCCCCCCCGCCCTGGAAGTCCCTGACACAATGAAGATCCTTGCTCCACACCACAGAAGGTGTGGGAGAAAAGTCTGGGAAATGCAAGACAGAGGCAGGGTGGCCTTCCTAGGGGTCAAAAGAAAGAAGGTGGTATGATTAATCAAATACATATATATAATTCAACTAATGCATGGAGGAGAAAGGGTGTGCAGTACTACTTCACAGAAGTCACAGGAAAGCAGGTTATTGCAGAATAGGAAATTTAGAAAAGGCTTTCCCTATTCCCCTCAAGAACATATGTTTGGTAGAAGGCTTTCTCTTTAAATCAATGCCATTGCTTTCTTCATTGACTAATAAATGTAGACCTGGAATTGCTCCAGTCTACAACTAGTTAGAAATTCATCCAGCAAACCCACACATATAGAAAATAAATTAATTTTTTTTCTGCTTTATTACTAAAAGCATAGAAAAACATTGTTTGGGAATAAATAATGGCATCATTAAAAATAGTTTGCGAGAGGCTAGAAGTGAGGGCGGGGTTGGCTGTTCTTGTTTATCAGTTTAGGTTTCACCCCCAAGTCCAACTCCACTTTGAAATGTAACACGTCATTAAGGAATTTGTAGTTACAAAGTACAGACACTTGCTCCTGACAGTAAGCATGGCCACTTCTGCTAACAGAGAGAAGCCATAACCACTCCTTCCACCTTGCCCTTACTCCAAAACAACAAAAATCCTGATTAACAGCCAGGATCAATATGGCAGCCAACCAAAACACTATCCAACATGAAGTTTGGTCAAGCTATAAAACTGCCAGCAAAAAACCCAGAAGCAAAGCTTGACACTGAATTTTTAAGTTTAGAATAATAGTCTAACCCAAAGAAATATGAATCTGATAACCACTAAGGAAGGAGTCTGGGATTTTCATTAGTCACTTGCGTGGAGGGGGTGGTGGTGCTGGTGGGAGGTGGGATGCATAACAGCACAGTGGTGAAATGTAGAAAAGGGGCAGAATGGTTCAAATCCTGAGAAGGAAAAGGGAGGGGGAAAGTGTGTTTTTTTAAAACGGCCGTTTTACATTAAGTCACACAAGTGGTTGAAAGACCCACTGTTGTTGCAAATTCTAGGCTAGGCCACTCTGATACGGCATAAAAGTTGTTCTGTTTGTGTAAGGAGAATGGGTGTATGTTCAGCATCCACAGAATTTAATGGACTGTACACAAAGTCATTTTTTCTCAATCGCTCACCATTTTATTTTTTTTTATAAGGAAAAGCCTGTGACTCCATCATATAATGAAAAGTCAAATGCCTCAAGGTAAATCAAATAATTAGAAGGATATTTCCTTTGTTTAATAATTTCACAGGGAAAAAAAAAACAAAAACCACAAAAAAACCCATCTCAAGCCTCTAAAAACCTTGGAGGTAGTTTACTTGTTTTTTTCTGGCTGAAAGAATCATTGCATAATTGGCCCTTACACATCTTAACTTTTTGACGCTCAGCTTTTAGTCATGCTTAGCCTTTCCGAAAAATAATAGTAATAATAACAGCAGTGGCAGATTTAACCACAAGAAGACAGAAAGCTGCCGCGTGGCCCCTTCTCTGTAATGAGCGTAGGTTATTTTGGTTGCTATTTTCTGCTCTGCAAAGGGTTTGAAAGCACTTACACATAACTCCTGGCACCAGTCCCATACCTTAAATAGTATTTAAAATCTAGCCAAATATAAATTGCTCACCTAGGCAGGATTAAGCCATTCATTTTCTACATGCTGCATGCATATATATAGATGTGTAGGTGGAAGTTCAGATCTTGGTTTTCTATGTATCTGCATATCTTTCACATGGTCATAACATGCTAGTGATAGGGAGTGTGATTGCTATCTGTGATTTTTGCAGTGAACCATAGAAGTCCTCTCCTCTTCATGTTACAGAGCATTGTGCCAGACTGTTTATGCACAATTTCCTAAAGCTCTAAAACTCAGCTCTGGTATTTAAAGGCCAAATCGCAAGCTGCTTTTAGTGTAACAAAGCTGACAAAATCTTTTTATTACGGCTCTTTAGCTACACTTTGAAGATTTCTTTAAAAATAAAATCTATTCACACCTAATTAGTGGGATTTTTACTTGAGAGAAGAAAAGGGAAAAGAGTAATATATTAAGGGGAGGAAAATCAAATAAAATTTTCTTGTGTGTGTGAATTATATTTTATGTAGTTTTCTTTATAGAACTTGACCTCACTGGATGCTCAGGAAGAGCAAACTGGAACTAACAGGTTATGTATGTTAGATAATGTGCTGTGTGCAGTTCAGTTGTGCTGATACACAGTGGATTTGTGCAGCTCAGAGGAACCATCAGCTTCCTCTCACCTCAGAGATGCTCAAAGGCAGTTACAAACAGATCCTCAGATTTCTGAAGATGTCATTATTTGATAACTGGGTGCTAAATAATAGTACCTGTAAAGCCTCCATTTGCCTCACAGTGTCCATTCTATAAGTGCAAAAGAGGCAATTAGTTCTAAGCAAACAAAACCACATAGACTGCTGTGTTTGGAATTGTTGGATTTATTCTGAAGTTTCTGAGGTCTCTGTGTAACCTCTCCTGGTATTTACTCATGCTAAATAATTCCATTTTTATAGAAAATTTTTGAAAACCTTTTCTACACTATTTTCAAAGACATCCTGTAGAGTTTAATAAAGTCACACTATGGACTGTTCCACATTAGCTTACAGATCCTACTCATCCTCTACACAATGCCATAATATTTTTCAGTAAAGTAGTAGGCTGGTTTCTGTGTCAATAAAGTCTCCTTAAGTGGACATTTCACAGCTTTACAGATGCAATGGGAATTTAAGGTGTAGAAGATGCAACTGCAGTGCTGCTGACAAAACTCTGACTCCAGTAACTGCAGTCACCACAGGCAACACTCCAGGAAAAGTGAGAAATGGAGGAAAAAGTGGAATATGTCCCAGGAAGATGACTTGCCTCCCGAGTTTTATCTGGCTCTGTATTTCTCTCCTAGCCTGCCACAGAATGCAGGAAAAACAAACAAAATCCTGGGACCCATGTCATGATGTTATCCTACCTTGTTTTCCTATCAGACTCTGCTCTGGAGCCCATAGATACTTCGCAGGAGCAATGTTTTTTTCCTAGAACATCTGTATCCCACTGAAGGCTTTCGAAGTGGAGCTGTGACAAATATGCTATTGACACTGACAGCTACAGAGGTGTGGGCATGTTTCTTTCAGAGGGCTGTCAGAGATAGATGATCAGCATGATAAATTGTTTCTCATTATCCCAAAACAGAAAGAAATAAGACTTTAGGTGAATGCTTTGTTCTTTCATATAAAGGGGGAAAGGCACCAGCATGAAAGAACTGCAAATATCAAGGACCAATGAAAGTAAAATAACAATAATAGTAAAAATGTGTTTGTCTGTCCAGTCATACTTTGCAGCGAGGTTACTAAGGCATCAGAGAGAGTAAGAGATAATGGTCAAAGCTGAGGCACTAACAAAGTTGAGGGACAAGTTAGCCTGTGGCCAAGGTACATGTCTTCCTTAGCAGCTATGTCTTCAAGATGCATATGTTCATCATTGTTCTGTAAGACTTAGATGCAAGTAAACCCAAAAATTTGCAGAAATCTTAGGGTACATCTCTGACCACACAAGAAGGTTTTCCCACGCCATTCTGATTAGCTACAATGTTAGCTCCCTTATTTCAGGAACAAAAGTCAAGAATAGTATTTTTATTGTAAGAGCAGTTTGGAAAATATCTCCACTATTATCTACAAATGCAGGCACCAGGGGCACTAAGTATATTAGCAATGAGTGAACTACTTTCTTGGAAAATGTCTGTGGACGACAGTCATTCCAACCCACCTCCCAGAAAACCTGACACTTCAATGGCCACTTATCAAATATAACCCTAAGCAGCTGCAAGCCAGATAGATTGAGCTGAACATGAGCTTCTGCTGAACCCACTGGAAACTATGTCACTTGATAATCACCTGATTAAAGGCAATTTTATAGGGGAATTTCCAGCCCACATACACACTGGCTACCCTGAGGCCAATCCTTGCAAAAGGTGCAGCATCTGAAATTCCCACCAAAATTTCTGAGGCACCAGGATTTACAAAGATTATTAGCATGGTATTCCCTTGGCTGTGGTAAGACAGGGCTTTGTACACAATCACACTTTTGCTCTCTCTAACTCTAATGCAGGGTAGGCAGCCATGACAAGATCCTGAAGCCATAAGCAAGATGGCAGAACTCTGCCTGCAGCTCCTGCAAGTGATTAATAGACTGGAACTCTCACATCTCAGCTCCCTAGCTGTACCAGGAGCTGTGTGTGAGGTGCTGGCAGAAGCTTCCTCTCACTTCCCCATCCCCCATAGGGAAATGAACATCTTGGGTGTGGGTCATCCCACAGATCCCTGACTTGTACTTGGCCTTGGAGCTTTTGTGCTTTAGGGAATGGAACAACAGAAGCCTACAATATGACATGTTTCCCCTTAATTACATAACATGCCCCCTTAAACCAATTAATCCATCAAAACCATTAATAGGATCATTCAGAGACAAGTAGAAAGACCAGAATTTGCTAGTGACTATTGGGGTCTGATCCTAGTCCTGGGGGAGTCCCTGCTCTCCTCGCATAGACCCACTATGGGCTGTATTAAATGGCACTGTGACTGCAAGGTCCGTTCCCACATTTCTGCAGTAACGAGGATTCTGCTTGCCACTGTAGGCAGAAGATTCATGCAGCCAAAGCTCAACCGGAGTTGAAACTGCCAGAAATTTGGGGACAATAAAAAGAGTTTTTTCAAATACAATAATGGCGATAGGCAGTATAGAAATATCATCGGCTCATTATAGGATGAGGATGGTCACCTCACAAACAAGGACAGAGACAAAGCAGAAGGTTTTAATGCTTTCTTTGCCTCTGTCTTCAACACATGATGGACCAAGGGGGTCTCAGTGCCCTGAGCTGGAGGACCATGACTGCAAGTATGATCGACTCCCACCCAACCCTGAAATGGTTTGGGATCTATTGCTCCAGCTGGATCTGTACAAATCTATGGGGCCTCATGGGATTCATCCAAGAATCCTCAAAGAACTATCTGATGTCATTGCAAAACCTCTCTCAATGATTCTTGAGCAATCTTAGGAATCCAGAGAGGTCCCTCCTGACTGGAAGTGGTGGACGTCATCCCGATTTTCAGGAAGTGCAAGAAGGAGGACCTGGGAAACTACAGGCCTGTCAGTCTTCAGTGCCTGGTAAAGTTATGGAGAAGATTATTCTGGGAGGTATTGAAAAACACCTGAGAGACAACACTGTTATTGGTCACAACCAGCAGGGCCTCATGAGAGGAAACTCCTGCTTATCCAACCTGATTTCCATTTATGACAAGGTAACCCACCTAGATGATC
Organism: Corapipo altera; assembly: GCF_003945725.1. Taxonomy (NCBI): domain Eukaryota; kingdom Metazoa; phylum Chordata; class Aves; order Passeriformes; family Pipridae; genus Corapipo; species Corapipo altera. The sequence continues at coordinate 11,723,792 of NW_020884880.1, forward strand.
AAGGGAAGCCAGTTGATGTAATCTTTTTGGATTTCAGTAAAGCTTTCCATATTGTCTCTCACAGGATCCTTCTGGACAAAATGTCCAGCACACAGTTGGATAAACACATCATGTAGTAGGTGAGCAATTGGCTCACAGGTTGAATACAGAGGGTAATAGTAATAATTGGGTAACATCAGACTGGTGACCCATCACTAGTGGGGTTCTACAGGGCTCCATCTTGGGCCCTGTGCTCTTCAACATCTTCATGAATGACTTGGACACAGGACTGGAAGGGATACTAAGCAAGTTTGCAGATGACACAAAACTGGGAGGAGCTGTTGACTCCCTGGAAGGCAGGGAGGCCCTTCAGAGAGACCTTGACAAATTAGAGGACTGGGCAATTATCAGTCATATGAATTCAGTAAAGGAAAGTGCTGGATTCTGCTCCTGGGATGGGGCAACCCCGGATCTATAGACAGATGGGGGAATGAGATGATGAGAAGCAGTGCCATGGAAAAGGACCTGGGGGTCCTGGTCTGTGGCAAGTTGAATATGAGTCAGCAGTGCCCTGGCAGCCAGAAGGGCCAACTCTATCCTGGGGGACATCAGGCAAAGCATCGCCAGCCGGTCGAGGGAGGAATTGTCCTGCTCTGCTCTGCACTGGCCTCACATTGAATATTGTGTGCAGTTTTGGACACGCAATATAAGAAAGATATTCAGCTGTTAGAGAGTGTCCAGAGGAGGGCAACCAAGATGGTGAAGGGCCTTGAGGGGAAGCCATGCAAGGAGCAGCTGAAGACGCTTGGTCTGTTCAGCCTGGAGAAGAGGAGACTGAGGGGAGACCTCACTGCAATTACAATTTCCTCGTGAGGGGAAGAGGAGGGGCAAACCCTGATCTCTTCTCTGTGGTGACCAGTGACAGGATCACAACCTGAAATTGTGTCAGGGGAGGTTTAGGCTGGATGTTAGAAAGAGGTTCTTCACCGAGAGGGTGGTTGGGCGCTGGAACAGGATCCCCAGGGAAGTGGTCACAGCATCAAGTGTGACAGAGTTCAAGAAGCATTTGGACGATACTGTCAGTCACATGGTGTGACTCTTGGGGATGGTCCTGTGCAGGGCTGAGGGTTGGACTAGATGATTCTTATGGGTCCCTTCCAACTCAGCGATTCTGTGATTCTGTGATTCTGTAGCCACATCTATACAGTGCTACACATGTGTTTTAGAGGCTCTTGCAAGTACAGCAATGGAGTTAAACTTTTGTCCTGCAAAATCTCAGCTTCATGAAGTTTTGCATTGCAGATCTTCCTCCAAAATATCCAAACTCAAGCATGTTTTAGTAGGTGATGATACAACTTGAGTAATATTCCTTTCCAATGTGAAAACAGTGTAATAAAATTAAATACTTAAACAAAAACTTGCTATTGCACTTTTTTCCTCCCATGGAGAAAAGTATGTTAGAGCTTCCCTTGCCCTGTTCTTTACCAAGACTTTTGGCTGCTATTATATGGGTTAGAGATTTATCAACCTCTCTCCAGCTTTAATAAAAACTGTTTTTCAGCACCTGAGCTTGTGAAGACCGAGTGTAAGTTTGAAAGAGATAAAAAATTTGTGCAAGGATGTTATTTAACTAACTGCATACAAAATCTCAAATATCTACCATTGGACTTGGATATTTATTAATGCATAGACATGCGCAAGACCCCAGTGGGGCACCAGGGGTGCAAAGCACTCATAAACCAGAATCAACAAGGAATCTTAGCTGTTAGAGTGCTTTGGATCACACAGTCACTTTCTTCCAAGGGGAAATAAATAGATAAACAAACAAACAAATAAATAAATGAATAAATAAATAAGAATTCTGTAACAGCTTCTTCTAGTCATATAGTATCTATAACATCCAATGTGCCATCTGAGCACACCCATAATTCATCTTCCTTTAGAAGATGCCTGTACAGACAAGATTAGGAACTACTTTATGAAAAAATCGTAAACTCCATTGTAAACTTCCAAGTGCAGGCATTCTTTTGCTCTAATTCTCTGTTAAGATCAGTGATGACCCTTCCAAACTGAGACATCCCTTATGGAAATTTCATTTCAGGAAAGAACTGCTAAAATTCAGGCTCTTCCATTTCTCCATAGGAGAATTGCAACCCACAAGGTCAGTCAGGCCTCCAGCTGTTTATAAGAATTATACCATCCAACCAGAGAAGGTAAAAGATACCATGCAACAAAAATGCACCCATTCTACTTCAAACCAAAATATCTATGTGCCTACTCACAGGGATCAGATTGTGTACAAACCATAAGCCCTGTGTGCACAATGTGTTTGTCAAGAATCTGCAAGAGTGGACCACCAAGTGCAAACTGAAGTCTGTTTTGTCAGCATTTGTGAAGCAAGACCTAAACATAGTGCATGAAACATTCTTCATAAAAGACTCACCATGCTGTGATTATAGTTCACCTCACTCCAAGCATTAAACCAAGAGAGCACCAGGGACTGTTTTGCTCATGCTTTATCCAATCTGCTCAACTGACACAGAATTTGCAAAATATGCTTTGCAGTCTTGACATGCCAACAAAGCACTTTTTATTTTGGCTCCAGTCCAAGCCTGGTGCTAGTTAACTGATACTTTGCATGGAGTCATCATATTTTCTTCTTCACATACACTTCATGTTCTTGCATAAGCTGTAACTCAGCCTTTCATTAAATTAGAAGTTTGGAAGAGCTTTCTTTTTTAAACCTTGAAGTCTGCAGGTTGTTTGACAAGCGCTCTACACTTGACAGCACTTTTTTAAGTTTGACAGCTTCAGCCTACAAAGATAAAACACTAAACCAATGAATTCATCTGATTTGTTCCATTCATTTCAAGATTATTTCATCAAGCTTGGCAAAAACATCTGAGAAATAAATTTACCAAGAGACACATACAAGGCAAGCAATTCACATTCAGCAGTTCATTTAGTAGTTACCCCTGAACAGTAGCCAGTTAACTTCTATCTAATCCTTAATAAGGTGGTTTTTTTCTCCCTCCCATCAAAAATCTAACTCTCTGACCTTAATGCAAAGTGATGGATTAATGTTACACATGCTGTTCTTAAACTTCAGTCACCCTCTGCTATGACAGCAGGATTAGAAGGGAAAGTATGGACTGAAGGCACCCAGCAGATTTGGTGATTTAATTGTCTGAGCTTCTGGTGTGCAGGCTTAACTTTGGCCTAAATAATGTCTCTTTCCCATCAAAAGAAGTCTGTTTGAAATAAATTCCTTTTACTGAAACCCCTAAGTAGAACACTTTCAGTTTTTAAGGTACTTTGTGCATGACAGAGGTGTTTGTTTGCCTTTATGCTCCCCAAACAGTAATCTGAAGCTCTTTGCTGTGGCCACTCTCTGCATCTTGTTTTGGAGATGTCTTGATCAATTAGTGCAATGTCACAGTTACATGTAGTTATTGTACCTCCAGCTGCAAGCTGTTAATAATAAACTTACCCACAGGACAAACCTGCCATATGGTTGATGGTCAAGCAAGGCTAAAATATGCATTAGGAAAAAAATGCAACTGTCAACATGAAGCTGGATATGGCTTATTGGATTTGATGCAGGCATCTGACAGCAATGTTTCTTTTAGCAACATTCTGCATTGCAGGTCAGGAATCTGTCTACTGTGGAATATTTGTCACAGGAAGATGAGGAGAGAAAAACCCAAGGAAACATTTGTGAAATGGAGAATAGCTTCGTGGTGGCTCATTTTTTTTCCAAGGAAGGAAGAAGGAGGGAATGTTGATCTGAGGCTTTTTTGTAAGAATGGTTTCCTAAAGGAAGTTTTATTCAAGTTATTTTTCACAATCAAGGGAGATCAGCTGCACATGACAAGAAAACAATATGTGTTTTACCCTTGCAGATCAGAACGTGGCTTTTTTCCTTGCAGATTTAAAATTAATTGGGCTGTCACATAAAACATGAGCTATAGAGGAAAATATACAAATTCTATCTCGTGATAATTATAATTGTTGTATATATTAGATTGTATTATTAGATATTATCAGTATTATTAGATTATATTATTAGATTGTAATTTCTTTGTACAAGGGAAAAGCTCAGCATTTGGATATTTTTTGTAAGTCAGCATCTATTCTAGTCACTCAATGAATGGCACAGGCACAATTTCTTGCCTTGTTGATAACACCAGTGCATCAAATACTTAATTTAGCTTTGTAAAAGCAGAAGGTGCCACACCTGGGTTTGCCATTAAGTAAGACAAGTCAAAGAATGACCTGAAAGTAAAAGCAAGTCCACCTCTTTTTTGGAGGCCTACAAGTTCTTCCCCCTCAACTCATCAAAGGTCACCTCCCAGTAACTTCATTTATAACTTAGAGGGTATGCAAGCAGTTTTGTTCCACGCTACTGCTGCTTTATCAATGGGAGCAGAAACCAAACTAATTGCTATCCTAAGAGCAATCATGCAGTGGAGACCTTATTAAAAGTCCCAGAGTCCTATTTAGATGCAGAAAGGCCTGATTTGATTAGCTGGTAATTAGAAGCACACTGTTAATCACGCAACCTAAAAGGGATAGCAGGGAGTCACAGTTGCTAGGAGAACTCTCTAATATATGAGACAGCATTATTGTTTATTAGTCTTTGCTACTAAGGCCTGGTTCTAGCAAACGCTTCTGCATGTGCTCAACTGTAACATGTGACACGTCTCTCTGAGTTGTTCCCAATGTCACGAGCAGATGCATTCTGTGTACATCATTAAAGGACTGGGCCTGAGATACCAAAAATCACTTCCCAAACCCATATCATTTTTCAATGTCCCAAATGTATTTCTCTGTGTTATGCTAAACATCAAAAATAAGGGCAAGCTTTCCCGGTAGTTTGGAGACATCGGGCCTTTACTATGCATTTCATGCGATAAGCAAGAGTGCTCTGATTTAAAATTCAAAACTTCAGCAGCTGGTCTAAAACTGGTGACATTAAAATACTTTCTTTCTAGACATGCCATAATTTTCCCTTAGATCAATATTTTTCTCTCTCTTTCTGCTCAATGCAGGCTAATATTCAAGCAAGGCTAGATATTCGACCAACTGTTTTCTAGGGTAGGGGTGTGTTGTGTGTTCAAAAATGGTTTATTTTTTAATTACAAACTTACTGTGAGGAGCTTCACATTCTATTAAAAAACAAAACCAAACATAAAGGTTGGGTTTTTTTCTGGGCTCAAAAACATTTTTGGTGGAAATTAAGAGTCTAGATTCATTTAGGCCCTTTCTTTTCTCGGTTTTAAAAACATAGAAGAATAATCAACATTGTAAATTTAAACTGATTTTGAGTTCATATGCCACCAGCTATTTCTGTGGGTTATTCCTGAAGGACTTATATGTTAGAATGTTTTTTCTTTCAGCTAGCTAAATTTGTACTGAGGCATAAATAGCAAAGACAGCTCCCAATTAATAGGACAAGTGAAGCAATCAACAAGAAAAGCCTCAGAGTCAGAGTTCAAAGAGAAGAAATGAAATGTTCAGTAGATGAGGGAAAAGAAGTCCTTTTCATGTGGTGCAAGGTACAAAGTCAAGAGCAAAGAAAGAAGAAAAGTTAGGGGGATAGTGAGGATTGAGAAGAGAGTAGAATATGAAGAGAAAAAGTGTTGTGTGAGTTGAACATACCTGAAACCAGTGGAATCCTAAAACAGGGAATTAGCCCTGATTTATGCTGTAATTTTTTTTCTTCCTATTTCCAACAGAAGAAACGTGCTTACTTTGATCACAGAAAGTTAACTGAATTCACCAGTTCTTGGTAGCATATTTACAGACCATCACTCACATTAACAACAGCTCCATGTATGTACACAGTAGCTCACTTTTAAATCACCACTTGCTTATGGTTGATCCATATTTATTCATTATTTCATCCTACCTGTTTTGTATGAAGGGAGAGTGTGTCTGTAACACATCTGAATCTTCATGATAGCCCTAATTTAGGTGTTACACGTATACATTTTCTGTGGCTTTCTGGGCCACCCATCTATTAAATGTCCTGCCACTTGGCAGTTTTACATGATGTCAGCTTGTGATCTGGCTTTTTTTACTCTGTTACCAAATCCTGGCTCCTTAAAACATTAAATAAAATGTTCTTTCAGGGTTAATTATTTTGGAGTGTGACAGAAACCAGCACCCATAAAGTTTGTTGACATAAAAAGAGTAGATGTGAAAATAAAAATGTATACACTGAACTCCTGAGCTAATGCATTGAGTTTCAGATCTTGACAGAAACTTGGCCTCCATCAGTCTTGACTCTGTTTAAGTGACAGGATGGCTGGCAGCACTCACCAGTGCTTGCAGGATGTACTAATATTTACAAGCAAAAGAAGGTCTCTGGCTTTGTTGAAATAACACCACTTTCTTAATTTGACTGCTGCTCCATAGCAGACCTTAATAAACAGCTACCAAGGGAGGAGGTAAAGGACTGAGCTTTCATCAATTGCTAATGTTTACCTTAAACTGAAAAAGTCACAATTATATTAAACAGATTTCTGAGGGCAAAGTATAAATAATGATATCATTCTTCTGGAATATCATGCTCAGGATGACAATGTAAACACTAAGGAGTTCCAAAAGCAAAATGCATAAAGAAAAAAGAATATTGGACAAGATTTCCTCATATAAACAATCAAAAAATGCTTGCAAGTTGCCTTTCCAATACTGAGGGGTACAATTGTTGTATTTGTATGGGGGGAGAGGTGGAAGTGGATCTGGCATTTCCCTTTGGCTTGTTGTTGAGGCAGGGAGAACTGCAAAGTTTAAATGAGTTTTTAACCTTGGATCCAAAGTCACCTGAAGCTTCAGAGCAACTTAACCTCACACTTCCATTTCTGCTTAATCTTTAAAATAAGTAGGTAAAATACACAGGATTAATGTAATTGTTTTACACTGATAACATTTCCATTCATCTGAAAGGACGGTCCTGTTGTTTGGCAGAATGCTGTGGGATTTAGTCTGATATATTGTTATCTGGGTTTCTGTGCGCATCTGTACTGAACAGGTTAGTAATATATACAATCAGTGTAAATTATACATTGCTGTATATAAAAGTTATCACTTATCTAAAGAATTTGCATGACCTCCATCAATAGACTGATTCACAATTTATAAAGCAGTTGCTCTCTTCACCACCATGTGCAGTAAAGAAATAAAACCAATGGACACAAAGACTGGGGAATCTCTGAGGGTTTGCCCAAGTTCATGTGGCAAAACAACAGCAACATGTACACGTACATCTAGACTAAAAGCAAATACAGGAAATATTCCAAAGAATATCTGGGTGAAAAACAGTTCTGTGCAAATTAAAATTACCTTGCCTCTGATATTAATGGGCCAGCTTAATTTTGAACTCACATGTACATACACAGAGAACCACTGAAGTTACTGGAATTCCCTCCACTGAAACCACATGAATTTGGATTTTGGCTCCAGAGGAAAATGTTACATCTGGAGCATTTGATTTCAACACATATTAAGATGGAAAAGTATCTTTACGGGTGCTTTTGTGTTGATATATAGCAATATATAGAAAATAAGAGTGGGATAACAAACCAACAAACCCCCTATACACGTTGTGTATAACTGGAAATGTGTATTGCTAAATAAAATAGTCAAATAAGTCTTCAGCTGCCGCTTATAGCAAAATAGCTAGAGAAATCTTCTGCTTTTTCATGAGAGGAAACCTGACAGAGGAAGAGGCATAGCCCAAGCAAGAGAAGCAGATGATACTGTCAAACTGCCCCAAACCCCACTGAGGATCCCAGGAGCAGCGCAACATCAATGGGTACCTTGTTTTCCACGTTACCACTCACAGCCAGGCAGTGAGACTCTTCACAGAGTTCAGGTTTTAATGTTTTCTCTGCTGGGGAAAAAAAAATCTTCAAATAGAAAGGATGTGATCTCAAGTGTTGAGGTGTTCAGCCAAACACAGTGAAATACACAGCCTAAGGAGTGAAATAATGAAGCTATCACTGCTGCTGGGTGTCAGATTCACAATTTATTAATCTCACTGGGTATTGCCAACTACAAGTTACAGAAGTTTCATCCTCCGGGTGGAGGTAATTCAGGATTTCAACTCTTTGATGCCATATAATACACAACTTTGGCATGTATACTTACACAAAATAGCTATCTGTTTATTTCCTTGTTCATTTTATCAGTTTTTAGGCATTGTGAGTCTAACTTTCATCACAGCCGGTTTTTTTTTCCACTCATATGTGGTAGTGGTTTCAATATACAATGCCACGAAACTGTGAAATCTGCTAATCCTTTGGAAAACCACCCCTAAGGAAGCCTTGGACATTCCATTGTATGAACATTCTTAAAAACTGTCTGTGAGTAGCCAGAGGAGAGATTGCTGGCACTGGTAACACCGACACAAGCCAATACGACACAGATGCTGCACACAGGCACAAATACTTGACCATAGCAAACCTTGGCTGAACTGGGTCATCCAGTGGATCATTGTCAAGCAGGTATGTCTGGATTTAGATATATAAGTTTCTCAACTTTGAAGCTCTGAATCAGGATAATGAGCAGAATTTGATCTTCACAGAGATTTGTGGCACATTTACTTTCAAGGTCTTGACCGCCACCTTTTGAATGCATCGTCACTTGCGCATCTCACTGACACAGAACAGCATTTTTATTTGTGAAATTACTCTAATTTCTTCACTTTTCCCTTAATGGAAATGGAGTTCTGAGTGCCAGAGCAACTCCCAGTGAATTTTGAAGACCTTGTGACATTGATGGCTCTGTAAAAGAAAAAACATATTTGAGTTTTATTTATGTTTTCCTGATGGAATTTTCAAGTAGATTTTTTTTCATCTTGCATCTTATTTTGGGTCACCATTAGGAGCTTTTGCTGCTTTCTAGGAGAGTCTTGGCAAAAGCTATTATAGTGTGAATTTAAAAGGTACTTTAACATGTGGTCTTTCAGCAGTCTTTTTCTCTGTATGTCTAGCTCTTTCCACCATAGTATTACAGCAGCTGTACCTGTGAAAAAACCTCACTTTTTCCCTTCTGCTTTTTGTAATGTAATTTCAAGCCAAATTCTGTGACACTGTGAAGCATCTACAGTTCCTGTGGATTTCAATGTAGAAATACATTCTCAGTATTTCTTAATATTTCAGAGCTGATTTTGTCAACTTGGAAGCTTTCAGATCAGGAAATAACAATCAGTTTCCTACCAGCCTAACTCAACCTTGGAACCAAAAAACCTCTTCCTATTTGTATGGCTTTTTTTCTCTAAGTTTTTATTAAGAAAATTATTAGGCAACTAAAAACTGATTTAAATGGTCCCACTTAGTCTGGGGGTTTGAAGTTTGGCTTCTTCTACGAAATAAAGAAGGAGGAATTGTGTGAATATAAAACATAGCCAGCAAATTGTGTGGCTGACATCAGCACTCCAGCAGCACTGCCTTTCAGATGCAAAACATTTCAGTAAGAGAATAATGCCTCAGTTGAAGTCCAGAACTGTGTATGATGTTGCTCTGTGTAAAAGGTAGTGCTGCCTTATGAAATGTCTTTTCACTAGCTACAGTTATTAAAAAAAAGTGCCATCTTGATTAAGGCCTATTGTTATTAATTACTAAAAAGCTGATATGATTCCTTGAGGGCTGCCCAGACGGCACAGCTGTTTCCATACTCTGGGTTGTTTTGCTGTACCTTAGAGCATAAGGCTACAGCAACTTTCAGCCCAAGACACCTCATATGTGCCATGAGCACTGCTGTGTCTTCGTAGAAAAGACACTGTTGTGGCTGCAAAACAGTGCAAAAAGTTGTCAATGCTTGTCCTTAGACCAAGGCATAACATGCCCTCATGCAACTTGGGCTCTCTAACAAGCATGTGATAGACAGTGCAAGTGCTAGTCTTAAAAAAATGGGTTTAAGCAGCCTTTTAAAACTTTTTTAAGTCTATATTGTAACAAAGAGGTGTTTTTAATACTCTCCTTTTAAACAGACAGTTCCTTCTTAAAAAGAAAAAACTAGGACTAGTTTCCTGCTTTTTGTCCTCAGCAAAGATCAAATGTTACCTTTTCCTCCACAAACATTTGACACCAGGTCAGGAAGGAAAAACAATTTTAAAATCCCTTGAGGAGAAAGGAAAAGAGCATAGATTTCAATTTTATTGCTGTTAAACCTTTTATGCCCCAAACTGAAATACTTGAGTGTCCATAGAGCTCCATGTTTGATGATCTTTATTGGATACATATATCTCTGTTTACAGAAACATCATTTAATGGTTCAAACATTGAATTGCAAAAATTATTCATTTTTGAATGATCAAAATACACCATTCTCCATTCTAATAAAATATTGAATACCAGCTATAATATAGATTAAGGTAGCAATGCCTCTGGTAGGATCTGACAATCCAAACTTGTTTTCATGAATGTCCTGGAGTTAAGGTTGATGCACCAAAGAGCTGTTACTCATCAGTGTGTAACACCAGCTGATACAGTACAATAATCCTGTCACAGCAGCACAGGGCAGCAGAGATTGCTCTTCTAAGCTATGAATATGTGCTGTATTTCAGAGGATGCTTAGCTACATACAAGTCTAGCTTCCAACCAATGAGTGAAAAAAAAATTAGGTATATTAAAACCAAAAAATAACGCCATCTTTCTTGAGAATGATTGACAGTAAAACCAAAGCTGTAACTCTTCATATTTAACTTCCCAAAGAAACTGAAAGTCTTTATCTGGAGTCCTTTTATTCCCCATCTGTAATATCTCTCTTCCTGCAACTCCCATCCCAAGCTTGACATCATATGACAGCTGTATTCACTATTGTAAGTGTTATACTTGCAACAGGTTTAGGAGCACCCTTCATAATTAACAGTAGGATTTACTCTCATTTTATTGGGCATACCTTGACAAAAGTCTTGGATTTTTATCTTTTCACCTTTTTAATAAAAAGAGTTATTTATCTTTAGGTCTGTGCAGAGGTAAAGACAAATTTCTTTCTCCAAAGAGGTCAGCTACAAAAATGGCAACTCTAATAACATACTTTCCTAATTTACTCTTCCATTTTCAGCCCAGTGTTATTTCCTTGGTTTTATTTATCTGATGCCTCAGGATCCACAGGAGGAAACATTTGTCATCCCAGTAAGACAGAGAAAGTCTACACTTTCTTGATGGCCATCATCTAGGACATAAAACCAGTTGGCTGTAAGAGTTTATACAAAAGAGTGGCATTTTGCAACAACCCTTCTTAAAAGTGGCCAATTTTGTGTTTTCTCATGTTTCACAAGGAATCAATTGAGAAAATTTGGAGCCACCACTAAGAAAATTCTTTCCATCAAACAGACTCTGCAGACCTGAAGATGTGAAATTCAATGAGCACAGGCAACTGAGTGGGTTTTTCTTTGATTGGTGTAAGGAGTCCCATCTTCCTTGCCTTAAAGCTGACAGGAGCATTTCTGTGCCTTGTCATATGCCAGATTGATTACAGGATTGAGAACTTCAAGAAAAGATAGCCTTCAACAGGAAGAACCGTCATTTCAGCATGACAGGGAAAGTAAAAAGTCTCCAGAATAAACTTTGTGTTTTTAAGACCAAATAACAAATACAAAATTTTGTTGAAGTGTGTTCTCTCTTTAAGAAGTAAATACATTAGGCAGAATCAACTTTAGCATTGTTAAGTCAGGAGGATATCTTCAGTTCCCTTCTAAAAGTTAGGATGCCTGTCCTAAAAGTTCATTGTTTCCTCTAGATGTCCAATACTGCTTTGAGAAGAGTCAGAGTGGTTGAAAAAAAGAGACTATTCTCCAAGTCTTAAGTCTTGTTCTAATTTAAAACTGAAAAGGCTATTAAAAAAAAAAAAAAAAAAAAAAAAAAAAAGAGAGAGAACTTGCCAAGTCATCTTTGATAGTAGTGTCTTATTCAGAGAGGCATGATAAAGGGATTTCCTAAATTTCCTTAGCAGAACTGTTTGCTTTTTATCTGTCACTAACCACTAAAGTTGTCTGCAAAACTGCCATTAAAACAAAATTTTGATAATAGCTTGGAGAAGATAGGGTGTTTTTTTTCCTTATTCCAACTCATTCTTGCAGGCAGCAAAGTTTATTGATAGACAGGTGATTTGCAAGTATAGCTTCTGTCATTTGGAGGATAACAAAAACTTAGCAGCATTTTACATATAGAACAGGAAGTAAAATTTTGCCTGGTTTGTTTACAGATTATCTCCCCAAAAACAGAAGTGGAGGGAATTCCCAATAGGTTATTGGGAGGAAGGCTTATATGGAAGGAGTCCTTACCTGCTACTCCTCTCCCTCACTGCAGATCCACCTTTTACAGCATACTTTGCAGGGCAACATTTGCTGTCTGCATCAAATGGCTCTACAGGGTTACAATTTAGTGTGGAAAAAACTAGTATGGAAAGAACTAGCACGGAAAGGTGTCAGCTATCTTCAAGAAGCTTGCTTACCACAGAGCTCTTTGATCAGCTTTCACAGTCCTTACCTATCTACAGGTTAATTGCTGCTAATAAATGCTAACAAAACAGGATAAGAAATGCTTACTGGCATACTTGTGTCACCACCCTGCACTTGATATTGCCATCTCGCCAGCAATTGCTTTGTTACCATCTAGAAAAGCAAGGAAAGAGGGTTTCCACAGTGTCCCAGCCTAAGAGAAGATGGCCACTGCACTGGTTACAGTAGGATGTTCCAGATGGAAGACTTGCTTTGGATGCATAATGAGAGGGAAGTCATCTCTTCAGTTGTGAGCATTCTGGGGAGCACATGGAGGCTTCCTGGGTCTTTGTACAGCACCAGCCACCAGAGGAGATGGATACACTGATTGGATGCACTGGTTTTTATACCACAAACAAAATATCAAGAAATACTTTTACAATGCCCCTAAGTAAACCTCCTAATGACAAGAACTTGGACCCTCCATCCTTTCCATCTCTATCTTAGCTCTCTCTGTATCTTCACTGTCAGTTCAAGAGAAGATCCAAGAGCTTGGAACTAGGGAAACAAAGTTTGCCTCAAGTCGGTAAAATGCACTATTCCCCTTGCTCACCAGGGAATATAATGGGTAGGTGGGGATGGAAACTCCAGCACCAGAAAATCTGCCAGGGCAAAACTTGCCTGTCAGCTGTCAGTAAGCTCACAGGAGTCAGAGCATTTGAGAGACTGAGATCCTCTTTGGTTTCTGTCCTAGCACAGCCTCCAGACTGGATTTTGCTTTATCTTCACAAACAGAATATTTATTTCAGGGAACAGTAAAAGGATTGAGGCTGCACACCAAAATTTATGTTTTTTGCCGAGAAGCAGAAAATTGTTACGGTCCTTTTGGTGATTTAACCTGCATGGGACATGCCATTAAAACACAGGAGGATGAATCAAAAAGCAACCTCTTCCCTGGCATTTTTGAAAAGCTGAAATTAACATTTCCCCATGGCAGCCCCTCTGTGCTCATCATCTACTGGCTGACCTAGAGCCAATTACCCACATCCCATGTTTCCACGAGGCCCATCTCTAGAGAGATCTTGTGCTGTACCAGAAGAGTATTTGCTGAGAAAGACTTTGCCTGGAGTTTGAGGGGCACACAAAGAAAGAGATAACAACTTCTCATAACATTTTTCTCTCACGAAGGGCAAGAAGGGGCCCGCCTGAATTTGCCAAGTAATAACTTTTAAAGCTAAATAAAACCTGCAGAGCTCCACTACCTGAAAGCCTTGGGAACTGCAGCACTATGAATCACCTAGTAAATACATGAGCTATCAGAGTCAATGAAAAGTAAGAAATGAGTGAAGTCTGTGCAGACTGATGTACCAAACTTTTTAATGCATGCCTATTAAGATGCAAAAACTGGTTTATTTCTGGTGCCTGCTCATGATATTGAGTTTGTCAAAGAAAACACATAAAATGTTGCTGCCATAAATCTTGACAAATCCGCAGGATAATCTAATAATACACCTAACTAAATGAAAATTAGAAAAATGCTGCTATCAAAGCTCATAGTGGAATCACAGACTTTATGCTGTTACAATTGGAAATGTCAGAAATATTGGTCTTGAGACAACTAGAGATCAATAAATAACAGCAGATCATAATCTACGCATACTATACTTAGCCTCTTCACATCAATGCAACATTAACTTTTTGTTACCAATGAAGCATCCTTTTCCCTACTGCAGGATATTTTATCATGAGGATGATGCATTCTTTACTAGGTTGCTGTTTAAAATGTTGCTTTCTGATGGTTCATTTTAGCTTCAAGACTCTGAAAAAGTTTACTCACAGCTAGTTATCACGGTTTGAGTTTTTTGTTATTCAAATCCTAAATCTGTATCTAGCATAAGTTTCATTGGAAGTATTCACTCAAGAAGAGTGTGAAATATATTGGGCATTAACTCCAAGGCATTTCTCTGTGTAATGGATTAGGAGGGATCTTCACCCAACTAAGGACGCATAAACCACTGAAGAATTTCTCAATATAGAACAAATATGTTTTGGTATTTTTTCTCAGAGAGAAATCCTATTATTAAGGGCATCTACTAATTCCTTCTATAAGATTCCGTTTTCAATGACCTCAATAAGTTATAACCAGTTTAGCTGAAATTCTCTGTGCCATGTTTACATCCAGATTTCTGTTTATGCTTCATCTACAACCGTTTGGCCACTCTGCAAGTAGTCATCGAAAAGAGCCCATACAAGAACATTAAAAACCTTTGAAAACCTTCCCATGAGAAGCTATTGTCCACCTAACTTCGGAGAAGAAGACTTAGGTATGTCAGGTCTGTCCTCCCTATAAGGATGTGCCTTCTGAATACGCTGTGAAAATTTCTGCAAATTTGGTGAGGCTTTGTGTCTCACTACATTATGAAACCTTAAGTGGTTGCCAGTCATGTCTGCTCAGGAGAGGGATGGAGACCAGTGGCAAAAACTGCAGAAAACTTATGCCCTTGCTAAACTTCCTGCATCCCTTCAGATCAGCATGGAACTGGATGCCCCTTCAGAGCCAGCCAGAAAGTGTGAGCAGAGGTGGACTGGTCCCATTGAGAGCAGTGGGACTGAGCAGTGGCAGTGGCTGGAGGAGGGGGAGCCAGGGCCATGGCAGGCACCAAGCCTGGCACCCACACCTCAAAAGCAGGGAGCAAGAGATCAGGAAAGATGAAGCAAAGCAAGGAGTAGCATGACAGAGAGACACAGAGAGGAGTGCCAGTGCATCAGGTCAGGAGAGAATGGATGGATAGTGCCAGCTACTGCTGGAGCTGAAATGGTTTTAGGAGTCCTCCACCTCTGCATTCCTCTGCTGTCAGCAAATACCAGCCATTAGCAAAGTGTACTTTTCTCAGGTACTTCCCAACTTTTAAGTGATTGAATTTGCAACTTTGATATTCTTTCAATGTATCTCTGGTGTGCAACCCATACTGACATAGCCCATTGGTACATACACGTGCGAGGTACAGATGCACATACCTACGTTCTGTATTTGAAATGCCACAAAAGCAGAAAGAACAGGTGTAGGTATCTAAACTATATACTTATGTGTCTCTGATCACATGGACATTCTAGGAAGACCAGAACTTAAAAAAAAGTAAAGACAAATAAAATTACATTTTTTCGTTTCCCTACAAAGATGAAAGATTTTTTAAAAGCATCAGGGCACAATTATAGGAGTCCTTCTCAAAGCCCAGCTTATCAATCTCCCAGTGATACAGATCTCAGAAGAGGGCTTTTATAGCCCATCAGCTCCAAGAAATAAGTGCTGAATATAAAAGACTCCTGGCTCTGCAGCCCAGGTTTCTGTATTTCCAAAGACTGAGGGATGCATGGGATTAATTTTAAAATAAAAGCCATGGATGAGTAGGTCTAGCCATTCATAGAAAGACAAGCAATGTACTACCTTTAAAAATCAAACTTATGACTGGACTCAACAAACCCCAGAAAAAATGGCAGTTATTTTCTTAACTTAAAAGATATGCTCTTACTGGCCAGCTTGCAAAGGGCAATTTTAAAGGACACAAATTTAGATTTTGCTCAGAAATTGGTTTATGGAAAAGAAAGATCAACAGAAGAACTTCAGAAGTTCATTTGAAACTTAAATTGAATATCATATTTATTTTGAATTTAAGATAATTCATTACCATTTTTAAAGCCCCGCAGCAGAAGACACAATGGGAAGTGAAATAAACAGTTAAGTATCAGAGACACTGAGCAACAGAGCTAATAATACAGAAAACAACAGAATGCTTGGCATTAAGATACAGATAAAGATACTCCTAAGAGAAAATGTTTATGTACAAATCTTAATGGCATCAGACCCTTTTAATAACTAGAGCTGAAATAGTAACAATGCACAATTCTTATCACTTACCAGGTAACTCTTGATCCCAGAATATTTTCTAATCTGTATAAACCTCAAGGGTACTTTCTTTCAGGCCCCAAATAAAAGAGTAATTGGTGTGCATGTGGATGGCCAGAGTCACTGGAAGCATCTGACTGCCCACTGAAACCAGGCAAAACCCTAAAGGCACAGGAATCGGGTCCAATTTACTGGACTTCTGTGGTGGCCACTGTGATGGTGGAGCAGATGCTGCTGAGTGTCTTGGCACTGGGCAGGGGCTGAGAAACCCATCCCTCAGGCACCTCATCCCCACTTCACAGGAATCCCAGTGAGTTCCTGGAGCTGGGTAAGCAGCAGCACCTAAGGATGAATAATGCCTCCAATGAATTTAACCTGGGTTTCTGATGGAGGCTGCTCAGGTTTTTAATTCAACATCACAGCTAATAGACTTTGCTTGGTTTTTCATCTTCAGTTCAAGTACAGTTTCTGACAAATAGAATAATATTTTGCTACATAATTTCTGGAATGCAAGCTGTATTGATCAATCATTCCTAGTCCTAATTAAACAATTCTTTTCCCAGATCAGATAGATGAGTTTAATTCACATTACAAGGAGGCATAAATGTGAGCCTGACTATTTCAGAGAAATCAACTCGCTAAAACAAATTTCCAATAAACAGGATTATAGTGTTTTAGAGCATTTTAAATCTTTTTTTTTTTGGATCTCATAGCACTTCCCTTCAGCAACATACCTAAAAGTATTAAAGCTGCTATAAAATTTATTAGCTGGGAACAGAGTATAAATGTATTCTTTCTCTTACTATGTATGACCCTGCTACTCCTGTGCTTGTTAATAAACATTGTCCAACCCCATATAAAATGTGCTTGATACATTATTACATTGCTGATTGTAATTTTTGTCAGCACCTTAGTGACTGGCATCGCATAATCACTTGTACATCTGGTTCCTAGCTGAGAAGAATGTAGTCAGATCGGTGTATGTTTTGTTTAATTGCCTCTGTACCTGGGCCCTGCTAAATGGCTTGAGGAAACCTGATCTACTGATGTCTCATCCCCTATAAAATCCATCACTTCCAATGCAAATAGTTGAGCATGTGAACTTACTTCATTTGCCATCAGTTATGCTGGGGGCAAAATGTCGTTGGTAGAAAACAAATGTCAAAAGAATATAAATGCAACTAGAGCAATTTCTGGGTAAAGTCTGAATGCATCTTCATGAGAAATTTTTATACTGGTCACACAGGGGTAATTAATAATTCCAATAAAAAGGCTTATTTTTAGAAACATCAAACCCTTGGTTAAAAGCTGAAAATAGATGGCAGTCCTTCTATATATTTTATTTGATTCAACCAGTTGCTAAATCTTTATTTTAAAATGCCTAGGACAGGAAACAGTGATCCAGCTCATTACTGCCCAGTCACAGACACTGGGGTCACAGTCCACCAGTGATCTGGAAGCAGACGTATAGGGAACACTTTGAGTACTCAAGGGTACGTTGTGGAAAATAGTTTAAGTCTACAGAGTAGTCTAAACCAATATTCAATAATTTCTGTCAGCTTCTAAAAACAATCCCAAGTAAAAATAGAAAATTCCACAGAATTGCAAGAATGTCTTTAATAATGACCTATAACTTTGTAAGTGCTGTATTACATTACATTTATGGAAAAACAAGTGTCTGAGGCTTATTTAAAGAATCTTACTGAGAGTGAAGGAAGAAAGCAATTGCTTAAGACTCTGAAAAGAAAAAAATATAACATCCTGGTTATTGCCTACTAAGCTATTGTAATAACATAAGACAGACAGAGATCTTTTTATCTGCTTATAAACATTTTTATCCCTGAACTTGCACACTGTTTTCTTCACCACTGTAGAAGATCACAAGTTGAATTAGCCCCTTACAAGTATTTTTCCACTATTCTCAATCTGCCTAGATTTCATTAAAAAAAAAAAAAAAAAAAAAAAAAACCACCAAACTCTTACAGATTCTTGTTGGTCATCTTAGCAGCTCTGAAAATAGAGAAAAAGATTTTTAACAAGCACATAACAAAAATAAAATAGAGTATAATCTGCTTTCATCAGAATGTAATGGCAATGCCCCCATAACCTTTCCAGACCAACTAGATCCATTCAAAAACTTCTCTTCTATTTCAAATTCTGTTTCCTTCTCCATCAATGAACCTTGATCCTTTTTCAACCACTTCTAAAGAAAACAATGCATCTAATTTTTAAAGGCATAGATGGTTTCTGCTAGGAATTTTCAAAATGACTAGCCAGTTGTGTATCCATCTTCAGATAATGCAGATAGTCTCTTAAAATAAAGAGGATGAAGAGGCAGCCAAGATTCCTATGAAAAGACACACACTCTGTTTTCTACTGTCAGGTCACAGGCTCTGAGAAGAGATTTCCCAGTAAAACTTGAAAAGCAACCCCAAATTTTCTAGGAAGAAATCCGCCATTGAAGCCTGGTAGAGTCACTTGTAGCCATGATGAATAGAAGTATTTTTAACATCTGGAGTATTTGAAATTATTTCTATCAAAATGTTTCAGTTCACTAGAATTACACAACAAGAAATCAAGTGCTTTTTGATGGTAGAAAAATTATAGTATTCCTTTCCACAATTCAGCTCAAATTTCAGATTCTTTTTAAGAAAAGAAAGTTAATTTGTGTCCAGCTGTGGTATATCCATATGAATGGTTTATTGTGTACAATAATCTGTGCCATCTGCTTTGGCTATTGGAAAATTTGTTAGTAATTGTCAAGCTTGTCTTCTTGTGCAATGTCTCGGCTTTGCCAGTGTAAAACCACAGAATATGGCTTTTTGTTGTTCTACTACAGATGAGAACATCAAAATATTTCGCAATGGCATTTCCAGAATCACAAAATTGTCATATAAAAGGTTAGTTTTAAAAACCTGTGAAAGGACTTATGTCTGCTGATTTATATAGCAGCTTCTAGCTTGAGAGTGACTTCGCATATTCCTCAGAGTAAAGAATGTTTGCCAGAAACTTAGCATTATGAACAAGTTTGTCATGAAACTTTAACCAAGTGTTGCTAATGATCACCTTGAGTATATAAACAGCTTTACTGGCTTTTACAGTCCTACATCCTTTTTTTTTTTCTTATTTGCATCATGAATATCACTGTTCTTTTTCAATTCACTGCTCAGTTTGTTCCTGGTAACAACAGGACACCACTCTGCTTTGTAGAACTAGGTGTCTTGAGCAAATATTGAAAGCTAATGTTTGATGACTGAAATCAAAAATGGATGTATCAAGGATTCCAAAGGAAATTCCTGGATCATTCCTGGGATGTTCTATGAAAAGAAAAGGAAAAAAAGTATCATCATCTTAGAAATTAGGTACCACAGCTTAAACATGTATCTACTGGAGACAAAGAAATGGAACAGCAGAACTTGCAGAAAGAATAATGACACAAAGTCATGCCACAATTCTTGGCTGAGAGTTAATGCAAGGAACAGTTGCTAATATGATATCCATAAGTGAAAGGTAAGAAAAAAACCCATGCTCATATTGAGTTAAAGGTAGCTAGCAGATCCAGCTTTGAAGAGCCGTTTTCTGACTCTACATCAAGCAGCTTTCCCTTCTCTATTATCTTCTCTTTCATCCTAATGTATCCAGTGAGAAGACCAGCTTTCCATGTCATGTCTTACCTCTTTATTATTTCCTAATGTTTCCCTGTGGTGTTGCCTGTTGTTCATATCCACACGAAGTATCCCCCTAAGCTTTCGTGATAAGAATTCTTCTAGCAGGTGCTTGCAAGAGCAGCAGTAGGTGTTTATACCTAGGCTGACCCTAGCTTTTTGTGTATGAATAACAGACTTAATTACCTGCATGTAGTTACTGTATGAAGACCAAAAGGCTCTTTCATCAACTTTTTCATCTTGTAGATAGGGCAAAGAATGATTCCCTCCAGTCTGCTGCACATGTTGCTGTGTTTCCTTAGCAGTGTTCCATTTATCTTAGATAAAGCAGCAATAGGAAGTGCTGCTAACTCCTGATATTTTTTTTCATCTATGTCACAATTTCAGGTAGGTCTAAGATACTAAGCTGTTGGAGACCATTGACCAGGACAGAATGGACCTGTCATAGAGTAGCACTTGCTGAAAGGCAAGTGAGCACACACAGACAGGACCTATGAAAGCAAAACAAGCACAACAGAGCTCCTTGTCTTCTGCTGGAGGTACAGTAAGCTGACAGAAGCACAGTCTCTCAGAAACAAGTTCACTCACCCAGCATACCCACCTGTTCAAGATTATTATAATTTACCATTTGAAAGCCCACACCACTTCACTAAGAGCTTCACCTCCATCTTCTTACCCTCCCTTCAGGTATTTATGTACATTGATATGATTCTGAGTTTGCAGAGCTGCTCATACTAGTCCATGACAGATATGATAGAAAATAAAGTCAGATTTGGGCTCTAAGTGCACAACATCGACTGTGATTAGTAATGCCCCATTAGCTTCTGCACTACCATGTGTCCAGGTGGGTCTCCCCTGAGGCAGCTGCAATGGTTTTAGGCTCCAGAAAAGCTACCTATAATTTGTTGTGCCCTTGATGTGGAAGCGAGTGCAGATATCTTAGTTTTGTACTTCTTATCAGAAAGCTTCAAAAATAGGGTCTCTGTAACTCCAGGGCAATTACATATTTTCTGTCAATCCCCTGCCACTATGGTATTGGATTGTTCCTTCAAGTAGTCAATTAATACATGCATTTCCCTGTATGGTTCATAATCTCTGTAACATCTTTCTACATACTCAGAAGCTGTATTTGTGATGGTCACAGCCTCAGTGTGATTGCTCAGGATATTGCATCCTGTTTCCTGCTCTCTCACGTATGCTATTTCCATTATATGCTGGTGGTGTTTGTTTAACTGTTGTCTAACAGGTGTGGCTCAATCCAGAGTTACTAGGAGCCTCTGGTCATGTTTTTCCTCCCAAAACCCAAGTGTCATCTATGTAGACTCTAGTAACCTCCAGACCACCACTATCTGTTGTGTTTCCCATTGAGTTGTCATAGATGCCAAGGAAAACCCAACCAGTAGGAAGGGGAAATGGGGTTTTTTGCATGTATAAGGTGTTAAATCTGAACAAACATATTCTGTGTTTCTCCTAAGGAGAGCTCCAGAACCCTGCTGATGCATCACATGTAAAAAACTATTTGGTTTCAGTAAGGCCTCCACTCAAAAGTAATGGAATATGATCCTTTTGCACATTGAATTTCTTCCATTTGGCTTATATTTAGGCAAGGGGGTGCATCCTTTTTGTACTTCGAGTGTCGGGGATTTTTGTTTATGTCTGTGTGATCAAAAGCCAACCCACCTCTTCTGCAGTGCAAAAGGAATTTTTCTTCAGACTTGAGTTGTGGAAAGTTTGTCTTCTTCTAGCTGCTCTTTCTCTTTTTCTGCCATCTTTAAAAGTCAGGCTTCACCTTTTCCTCAGAAAATAGGGTCTCTGCCTTTAGAGGAGACTGGGCTTTTTTTCACTGAGATCAAAAACTACATATGTTTTTACCCATTGATGGATGAATCCTATTGTGCTATAATTAAACATATTGTAGGTATCTTTTCCTCCTTTTTGTGGCGTATCAACACATTCAGCCAACATACTGCCACTCCACAGAGAAAAGTGACTGCTCTAACTCCTATGTTCTACTTTCAGTTGGCTTCAACTGGTGCCAAAAAAGCACCAGAGGAATGATTGTAATCACTCTTTCTAACACCAAGGCAGATCATGTTCCTGAGGCCAGCTCAGACTAAACAAGATGACCTTTTGTTTGCACTTGATGGTCCATACATTTTCTATTATGATACTGTACTCAAGGCAGTAACCCTGCTGTCGCTTGGTTTCACATGCACACTCCTTACAACCTATTGCAAAATGAGGTCATCTTCCCCATGCTTTGCCCTGTTCTTTTTAATACGCACTTCCTGCTCCTCATAAGCCTCATTTTAGACCCAGGAGAGGTTTTGTCTGGAGTATACATAACTTATCTCCAAAGCTCGCAAGGAAGCTTTCATGGAAAGGAGACTGCAAGCGCTCAGCACTGTTCATTGATGATGTAAACCAGCCAGATGCCTCTTCACTGTGATTCACTAGTCCTTTAGCTTTTCCCCTTCACTGCTCTGGTCTGAGGGAAGTGCACAAGGGGCACAGACAGCCCTTGAAGGGGATTTGACAGGGAGGAGAAAGCACACATCCCTCCTGGCTCTACACCTGCAGTGCACTTCACCATGTGCAGGACCAGAGACAGGAGGGGAGAGGTGGGCAAGGCCGCATAGATGGCAGACGTCAGCATCAGCAAAACTTCCTGAAGCTCCTCTGATGTTCAGTTTCCAAAGGATGAGCTGCTGTTCTATGCTAAAGTTGAAGAGCTCTTTACTGTTTGTTATTTATGTGGTGGTGAGTGGGTCTGACTGCACTCATACTGTTTTTCAGTACACACATTTTTAAGTTTAATATAGTCCTGTGTTGCATGGGTCTTTATATAATAAAGAAAATGGAGTCAGCTCTCCGATGAGATGGCAATCAAAGAGGTTTATTCAAACTCGGCGCTCCTTCTTATCCCTTAAAATCATGTGACCTTGTGACCAATGGAGTTGTCTATTCCGGTGCATGTCCCTTGGGCTTCTCTGCCCTTGGTGTGTCCCCTGCACCCTTGGACATGCCTCCTACAGTCCTACACTGGTGTAACTGCCTACTGGTGCTGACCTCAGTGGAAGGACACAGGAATTCACAATCATGACAAAACTGAATTGAAATATAGATCTGAAAAAGCATAATAAGCAAGCTAGTTAAAGGTAAACACATGGGTTAAAATTAACAAGAAAAATTGTACAAAAAATTCTATTTAAATCAACAAAAAAAGGTAAGTGTCTACCAGCCCTTTGTGAGGGACCATCATCCCATATATGTCAGTAGAGAAATTCGAATGCAACAGGTGACTTTAATCCGTGTAACATGGCAAAACAATGCATACCAAGGAATTTGGCCACTGGCAGAGCCTTGCTATTAGCAGGAGACTAGTCATCCATGTGCAATGATATCCATCAGCACGTGCGGTCTGTAAGCGGCTCTATTCATTATCCCCCTAATTCCTGTTGGGTGTCCTTGCATGGGAGCTGTGTTTGCTGGGTTCATTCCCAACTGGAAATTGGTGAGCATAATGGTATGCCCACACTGTGCTAAAACCAGCCTCTTGCCTTGCAGACTGTGCAAGGAGAGAGACTACACAGGCAGACAGTGTTAGTAATATGGCACCCAGCAATTTTGGAGGAAATGTTGTCTGGCTTTCAGCTTTCCAAGAGTGCACTCCACCTCGAACCCACAGTAACTAGTCCAGCAAGGGCCTTTGCCAAACCTGCAAATCCTTCATACCACTGCAAAGGCACAGAAACAAGTGTTGTCTGGGGCGGCATAAAGCTTCCACCAGGGGAAGAATTCAGAATCATAGGATCACAGAAGATGACGAGTTGGAAGGGACCCACAAGGATCATTGAGTCCAGCCCTCAGCCCTGCACAGGACCATCCCCAGGAGTCACACCATGTGACTGACAGTATGATCCAGACACTTCTCAAACTGCCAGGCTTGATGCTGTGACTACTTCCCTGAGGAGCCTGTTCCAGCACCCAACTACCCTCTGGGTGAGGAACCTCTTTCTAACAATAACCTGAACCTTCCCTAACACAGCTTCCCTTGGGTTCTGTCACTGGTCACCACAGAGAAGAGATCAGAGTCTGCCCCTCCTCTTCCTCTCATGAGGAAGTTCTAGACTGCAATGAGGTCTTCCCCTCAGTCTCCTCTTCTCCAGGCTGAACAGACCAAGTGACTTTAGATGCTCCTCATATGACTTCCCTTCAAGGCCCTTCACCATCGTGGTTGCCCCCACTTTGGACACTCTCTAAGAGCTGAATATCTCTCCTATATTGCAGTGCCCAAAACTGCATGCAATATTCAAGGTGAGGCTGCCCCAGTGCAGAGCAGAGCAGGACAATCCCCTCCCTCGACCGGCTGGCGATGCTTTGCCTGATGCCCCCCAGGACACGGTTGGCCCTTCTGGCTGCCAGGGCACTGCTGACTCATATTCAACTTGCCACAGACCAGGACCCCTAAGTCCCTTTCCGTGGCACTGCTTCTCAGCATCTCATTCCCCCATCTGTCCATACACTGGGGGTTGCTCCATCCCAGGAACAGAATCCAGCACTTTCCCTTGCTGAATTCATATGACTGATAATTGCCCAGTCCTCTAATTTGTCAAGGTCTCTCTGAAGGGCCTCCCTGCCTTCGAGGGAGTCAACAGCTCCTCCCAGTTTTGTGTCATCTGCAAACTTGCTTAGTATCCCTTCCAGTCCTGTGTCCAAGTCATTCATGAAGATGTTGAAGAGCACAGGGCCCAAGATGGAGCCCTGTAGAACCCCACTAGTGATGGGTCACCAGTCTGATGTTACCCTATTATTACTATTACCCTCTGTATTCAACCTGTGAGCCAGTTGCTCACCCACTACATGATGTGTTTATCCAGCTGTGTGCTGGACATTTTATGTAGAAGGATCCTGTGAGAGACACTATTGAAAGCTTTACTGAAATCCTGAAAGCCCTGCACAGGACCATCGGAGGAGAGAGAAAGGTGTTAGGATGCACCTCTCCAGTGCCTGTATTCCCTTTCAGCAACATATGGTAGATAGAGTAAAGGCTCATATCTGAGGAGATTCCTGCTCATTGCAGCTCTGCTCTTGGAAGCTGCTGCATCTTTATTTTCCTACCAGTAAAACAAGGTACCTGTTATCTTCTACCTAGACCACTCTGAGCTCTGCTGATGAAAAGTACTTCATCAGGTATTGTTTCCATGAAACACTTTCTATCCATCATGACACAAAACATAATGTTCATGCAGATAATGTTTTTGCTGAGTCAGTTTGCCAGCCTTTCAACATATGTAATGCAAGATGCAGGCAATGTACTACCAAAGTTCAGAGTTTTGGTCCCTTAAAGGGATTTAGATTCACCACTTCAGCAAATGTAGCCCAGTTCATCCACTCCCTGTAAAGATTCACTCACTGTAAGTTTAAAAAACCCCGTAGTTTGTGATTTTCTTGCATATTTTTCTGTCTAAAGTAAAAATTAAAAGGTAGCTAAAACTCTGTGTCAGTATATTTTACCTTTATTTAACACACTTTATTTTAATTTTCTTCTTCGATATTCATTCTTAAGAGAATTAGAAAGCACGTAGAGACCCTTAAAGACTGCTTTTTTTTCTCTCCTGAATTGGCATATGGTTCTTTTCTATTAATGTTTCACACCTCTGGCTGACATATAATCTGTTTGCTAAGAAAATAGGCTTTTATTGGTTTGTGAAAAGTTCCTTACAAAAAGAAAATCCAGCGTATTTTGATAGTTCGCAAAACATCTGGAACTTTTTCTTCTCTAAATTCATTAGGGCTTTGCTCTTCAAATGGACTGCAGGGATTAGCAGGCTCTGAAGGTGATGGGCAAGAGATACAAGTGTGTGCTGTAACCAAAGAGTTTAGAAACCACAGCGATGTTGCTGAAATAATAGAGATAAAAGGGAAAGTAGTGCTAAACCACTAATGCGTCCAAAAACAGCTGGCTCGCAACAGGAATTTCCATTTCAGTTTTGAAGGGGCTTGGTGAGGTCACACAGGCCAGAGCCAGTCCCCGCTGCTTTCCCTGCCTGGTGGCATTTGCCCAAGAAACGTGGTTGGTTTGGGGGCACAAGGCGAAGAATGGAGGTCAGGAGACTGCTGAAAGGCTCAGGTGCCCTGGGGACTTGGCAGAGAGAGAAAAGAAAGCAGAATAATTTCAAAGGGAATGGGTTTCAGATCCAAAACTAGTAATGTCTCATGATTTGTGGTGAAAGAAAAACAAATTCATTTTGGTTTCGGGGGGAAAAAAAGGTGTCCAAGCTTTTTCAATTCAATGTTTCTTGATGAAACAATTATTGTGAAGTTATAAATTCAGAAGTATTCCTTTTGAAAATATCAAAGCAAAATATTTTGAGTTTTAAAAGCTTGGCAGCAATTTTATATTCTAAGGAGAAGTAGCCTATGAAATGAGTATGCATGGGACATGGATTGTTATTTTGCTTATCTAATGGTTAAAAGTTTTCTCTCTTTCCATCTTTGCGGGGTACTTACTGCTTTATAAGGGCATTTAGCATTTCAAAAGCTTTCTCAAAACCAGCTACAGATTTCTCAACAGAGAAAGGAGTTTCCCTTCTCAACACCCTCACAATTTTTTAATGCCTAGGACAATGCACTGGTGACAAGTTTTATTTCTACTCACATGGGGCATTAGCTAATGAGTAAATATTGCAACTTTAGAATCCATTTTAAAAATTCATTCAACATTTATGGTTCAAAATGAAATATCAGTTGCTAAACTTTATATGACAACATGGACCATACTGCAGACGTTTAGGTAAACATGCTATATATTTTCAAAAGCTTGCTATTTGTTAAAAATCAGGCACACAGTCCAGTAACATAGGTTTAATGAGCTCCTTGATGTCTGAAAGGAGATTCAAATGAACTCTGGTTTAAATAAATGTATCTGACTGCATTTGCCACTTGCAAGGAGAGGTACAGCAGTTCTGCCTCATGGGAGCCCACCACACTCTCTGCATGCCAACCCATCATGCTCACTGCATGCCTCAGCTCCCACTACAGTCCAGCAGGCTCTTCAAGAACCAGTTATTTTTTCTTACCTCATCGTTTACAGGGCTGAGCGTGACACTGCTGTCAGAGGGCTCCAGGTGCGCTGTGACACACACATGGAAGAGACCTGTGGAAGGTTTTTGTGGAACTAGTGTGCAGCAGCTCTGGCACCTGGTGCGAAAACCACTTTAGTAGTCTCATGACCCCCTCTGGTTGTATTGTTTTACAACTGCAAATTATCAGGCACACTAACACTATGAAGCCCCATGGAGTGGGGGTTTTTTGCAAAGCCATTTTTTGCCCAAAGCAGCTCTGTTTCTCTTGCAGAGTTCCTGCATGCCAGCAAACTTTGACCCACTTGGAGGTACCACAGCTTGGGATAACATTCAGTTCTCTAACAGTGATGCTGTACTCCTCTACTAGAAATCCAGGGTAGCCCACAGCAAATTTTCATCCTGGACTGGTGAGCAAATGTTACATAAGCCGTCATTGGTAAATTGAGCTGCACCCTCCTGTTGGTCACTATAAACACTCTGGGACACTCCATGGACTTGGAATCACCCTGATGACAATAGCCCCAAATCACAGTGGAAACATATTCACACAATGGTACCAAGGTCCTTGTGCTGTCTGCACTGCCTGATCCAATGGGATGACAGCAAATTTTAAATTCTCACAGTCATTTCTTCAGTGGTTTTTGGGAGCTGAACATCTACTTTCAAAGGAAAATAACAGGAGACTTTGGTTAACTAACGCAATTGGAAAACCATAAGGTAGAAAATTCTGTTTTGTTGCTACCAGAGATAACTGAAGCGTATATTTACATATTTTTCCTGATTGATAAAAGCTCTAATCATTTCAGAGGAAGAAAGGATGATAATTATTACTAAAAATAAGTGATTCCCTGTTTTCGTTGCTCAGTGCACATGCTTTTGTGTAGTACTGCCCAAACACAGGTGACCTTCCATTGTATTATAACTTTATAGCTATTAATTTCTTACCTTCTCTTAATTTGAATCAGAAAATGGGGTTTATCAGTAAAAAATATGAAACAAATTGCTGCAAGCAAGCATAAATGGTCTCAAACCTCAAAGAGGTGTACATTTCCATAATGGCTACAAGATTCAGAAAGTTGTGGGACTTTGTTGCATGTGTCTTGGAAGGGAATTAATAATCTTCATGTGCTTTATCCTAGTGATTGAAATAAATTACTTGCTTAAATTGCTAAGCAAGATGACCCATCTCTTGGCCCATGCATGTTCAGATTCTCAGTGGGTTCATTATTCCAAATAATGACTGCCATATGCAACAGTAAACAGTTCTTTTAGAATTGACTAAAAGATCCTGTGCTACTTTTGAAAGCAATTTACAGAAATTGTTCATGTTCCCCTCCAGAACCTGCCATTCAACCAAACTTTTAGAAACCAGTCCTGAGTGGATTACCCTGACAGATCTATTGCACTGCTTTAGGCAGAGACAAAACTATAGCAGAAGCCTGGATTGGATCAGATTTAATCTTCATGAATGGAGAAGACTGAAAATTATGAATTATACAGCTCTGCAGCCCCAAGCTGCACTGGGCATGTCCCAATTTATTTGTTTATTTGCATTTCCAAAGCAACTATCATACAATCAAGTTGCGGGAGCGATCAGTATGTTTAAGCATTTATTACAGAATATGTCTAAGCTGACAGCAGCCACTGTAAAACTCTCCAAGCCAAAGAAAGAAGAAGATTCTCCCGATCCAAACTCACCTTCCCTTTTTAGAAAATGCCTGAATGACTAGGCAAACTCTATAGTGCTCCTTCATGGTCAACACACTCTGCCTGTCAGACCCAGGAAGGTGGAGTATACCAGGGGCAAGTGCTTTCTCTGAGCATGTTGTCCCTGGCACCCCCAAGAGCACAAATCCGAAGACCTCCAGTATGAGTATCACTGTGGTAGAATGGAGCAGAAGGGAAGGGTAATGGCAGGACCTGACTCATCACAGAGACATGCCACTTGCTGTCAGCATGCCCAGAATGAAAATGATCATGGCACAGGGAAATTTGTCTAGAGAGAGGAGTGGTTTCCTTGCTGACAAATTAATGAGTGCAGCTAGAGATGAACATCAGCCTATGAAGGAGATGAATACCTTTAGGTTATTCCCTGGGCAATTTCTTCTTGCCTCAGTCGTGTGTAAGCTCACTGTTCAAGTTAAAGCTGGCAGACCCAAAGCACTGAGCAAGCACAGTGCAAAAAGGCCATCTGTTCTCAGGAAGAGAGATAGTGGAGGGGGGAAGCCCCCAGTTGACCACCATACTGGTGTGCAGGTGCCCACAGCTCAGGGCACAGGGTGTAACTAAACAAAACCAGACTTACCATCAAACATTGGGCATGCCTTTACAGGTTAAAGGATGTGCCTGTGTGTTGGATTTGATCACCTCCCTTTGTTTTACTGTTCCTTATCACTGATTTTCTGTGAAATCCCACTGGTCCCCATCCTCTAACCTTTCCCTGTTAGGAAAGGGCTGAAAGCCAGACTTTTACAAACAAACCTCATATATATCTACTTAATAAATAAATAAATGGCAAGGCTCCTTTTCATGACTTCCTTTGCCTCTAATATAGACCATCCACATTTCATCCCCAGTCTGAACACACGTTCAATTCATACAAGGCCCATAAACCATAAGACCACAGAGCATCCATGATTTGTTCATGATGTTAATAGTGACTCACCATGGCCAGATTACAGATGTTAAATTGCTGATGGATGGCCCACATCCAGCACGTGGTATTCAGCTGAGGTATTAATCATGTGTGGAAAGATCTTTCTTTTTTCTTTTGGTCCCTGTGAATAATGAAACCTCTAATACAGTATATTGTACTTTACAAGCTTACTGAAATGAACTTCTTCCTAAAAAGAGAAAAGGATAACACTATTAAAGCAGCTGAATGCTGTACATGACATGATGACATATTAGGACTTTCTGGATAGCTAAATGAACACACTTTCTTCTGTTGATTTAAGCCAGTGATGTGGGCCTTTCTTTAAAAAACTCTTTCCCATGAAGGGAAGTTTGCTTGTTTCCCTCTTTCTTTGTTGGAAACAGCTAACTTATTGAGTGCAATACTGTCTTGATACAAAACTGTCCATTAAGAATGCAAAAGCAAAGTATAAAGGAGCAGGAAAGAAAGAATAAGGGCAGATTTGGGTAGGAAATAACTCATCTGGAGTTGGATATAATGTTTTCCCTTGGAATGCTGGCAGAGGTCTACCTTCTTCTGAGGTAATAAGTGAGAATCAAGTGTGGGAATCTCCCACACCATTTCTTGAGATCCCTTTTTCTTTTTTTTTTCTTCTGACATGAGTATTTCCATTGGTAAAAGCATAACAAGTTGTCCAGGGCAGTATACTTTACTGCCTGTGATAAGAATGCCTATTATCATTGTATTTTTTAATTTTTTCTTCTGGTTTAATGAAGATATTTAGGAATTCAGACACCTTGATGCAGAAAATCACTATGTACTGGGTCTCCAGAAATGGCCATATGCTTCAAGAGAAAATTAAAAACTCCAAAACCAAAGTGGCTCATTCCTCTTAAGGCTCTTCTTAAGGTGTGAACCAAGACAATAATGAATCAAAAATAAATTTATAAAAGTAAGGAAATAACCAAGAGAAAGGACTGACAGTTTCTTCCTGAAAGAGTGAATAAATACAATAAGGTTCTTCTTATGTGGTACTGCAGCCACATATGAAGCAAGGATAACAGTAATTCAAAAAAAATTAGAGCCTTGAAAATATTTTCCCATGCTGCTGAAAATTTCGCCATTAATACAAACCATACAATACACTATGCTGTTCTCCTCAATACGACAAAAGCAGATGGTTTTGATATGGCCGTGACTGTCCCTTCAGAAGGCAAATTCAGAAGTGAAGTGATGGCTTGCTGGATCATTCAACTCCAAGGCTGATGGAGATTTCTGGTAATGGTATTACGGATAAGTAGGGACAGTCTCTGGGCAGTCAGACTTAGCAGAAATGACATCCTGATGTCTGTAAATGCTGAGGGACCAAAACACCTGGGAGAATATTTGACCTCAGGGCTGCTGCTGTTTTGGAAGATGCGGGTTTACTTTTACAAGGAAGGAAGTAATGTAGGTGTATGTGGACCAGCTGAAGAGATACTGCAAATCTCTCCTCATGGCCATGGTCAGCTATAAATACTTCTACGCTCTGTATGTCATAGCATGAGATGACAACTGATATGTTCAGACAGGGATGTCAAGAGGGGGATGGGTACTGGAAACTCCATTTCAGGCACCAAGACAATTTTCTTGAGAAAGGAAATCTGAAACCGGTAGAGGATGGAATGCACTTCATGCAGAGGCACTGCTGTAGGCTTTGGGCTGCACACCTCTCACGCCCATTTCAGTCCTCAAGACACCAGTTAGTGGGGGCTTAAACAGGGAACAAACTGTCTTGGGGTCAATATCACCCTAGTTTAATCAATCACTACTGCATTAGAAGAAGAACCTAGGGAAATATAATGATAGTTGGGTCATACAAAGCAGCTGCAAAGTTTCTTAGCAACTTTAAGAATGACCCTTCAACCTTTTCTCATTACTCATATGATTAATGCTCATCCATGTGAATAGTCTCATTGATTTAACTCACACTACTTTCATGTGTAAGGACTTCAGAATCAGAAATATAGAATTATACTCTTCCCCAGTTATTTCAAATCCAGATTTAGTTAAATGCAGTGATTAATTCAATAGACCTTGCCCCACAGAGAAGGGCAATAGAGGAACTACTCTGTAACTAGGGGTTCCACTTTAACTAAAAGAACAGTATCAACAACCATAGTGTAATCTGTCTTTTTAGTCCCACCTGTATCAGTGTTGTTTAAACTTATTTTTAAATTGGATGTTCATAAGTAATCTTTAAAAGCAGTCTCCACTTTAATTCAACATGTGAAAATTCAAGAAGAGCAAAAAAACTGGGCAAAATATCAAAGACATTGAAAGAATAATAGAATGTCTTGTTAAAGTATCAATTAAAAAGTAACTTTGCCCAAATATATTCAGTTTCATATTTTCATATTTCATATTTTGAAATATATTTCAGTTTTTCACAAGTCCAGTAAGTACTTTTGGATGGTAAAGTGCTTATTTTTCACTGGAACACCAATATAATACTATTCCACTCAATGTGGTCTGTATTTTCGACATATGCAACAAGCCTAGACAACTTTCTCAGTATCATTACTCACTGTGAATCTTTAGCCCATCTCTTGTTCTGTCCCTAAGTAGCCTTCATCTATCTTCTTCAACAATTTTTCTTCAACTCCTTATGAATCACTTTTCTGCTGTCTTAGAGAAAATCCCCTTTATTATGATGAGCTGCTTCTCTGAATGGGGGAGGAAAGCTAAGAGAATACTGTTCTTGTGGTAATGATTTCATACAGGTTTTCATCATGGAGTTATCACAGGTATCATAACCCATATTCCAATTAAAACTGTAGGGTATCTTTTAAGTGACATATACTGGGGAACTTCCATTGAATGCTCCAGCATGTGCCTGCTATTAACACCTCTCCATCAGGTTTGTGTTAGATATATGAATCACACCTCTGCAGCTAAAACTGTTCTAGGCAGAGTGCTAGACAGACCCAATCTGGCAATGGTAGCAAGTGATTTATGGTCCACTTAAGATAACATTTCAGCTTCTGTAAATAAGGACATGAACTTCTTTACACCACCAAGCTAAGCCCGTGGCCTTATTCTCTGTCCATACACTAACACTCAATTTGAGGTAGCATGTGGTATTTTTTTCTTTGCTGCTGTGTTAGGAAAGTTGTTCATCTCCAGGTTTACAACACAAGCAGAAGAAAACTAACCAAATAAACACAGTAGGAGCAGCTGTGGATAAACTCCTTTCATATTTACCAGTATCATATCTCAACTCTGGATCTTTTCATTACCTCCTCCATTTCTCAAATTCAGCTAATATCTGTTTCAGCTGATGTCTATTCCCATGAACAACTTTCCCATTGCTTGGAGCCTTCATATCAATCCCTTTCTGTGCCAAAGGAGCACAGATACTTGTGACAGCATCAGTCCTACCACGATCACCTACTTTGTTGGGTTAATTTCGCTTCCAGGTACATTTATTCTCTGGTGCAGAATTGTTAATATTTATTACTTAAATTTATCCTGCCATTTCTGATCTTCTTCTAGTTTGTCCCAGACAAAAACATCACCTCTGTAAAATACTCTTGCTCTGTGTCATTAAAATACATTGCATTCTCAGCAGAGCACCTTGACCACCCCAAAAGCCCTTCACAGAAATTGTGTTTCCCAAAGGATGTGTTAAATTTACATAAACAAATGTTCTCAGTTTTAATGGAATGTGTGATCATGGAAGTGTGTCTTTCAAAGAGAAATGATGTAATTAAAGAGTGAAATAGTGAGTCAGTGTGGTATATAGCACTCATATGGAAAGGTCTCAGTACTCAGCTCAGAAGTCTCACCACACTGCTTCAGTGTTACAATACACCCACTGTGCCATTGTCTCTTCTCCACTGCTTTCCAGTGTCCAAAAAGTCCAACTGTTTGAAGGGACACTCACAATGTCACACACTTCCCAGCACCACGCTCTTCCAGCACATCCAAGACTGCTTTACAAAACTGTCATTTTGGTGTCTCTTAGCACCCCAGACACTCACTTTACTGCAATTCAGAGGTTCATTTACTCAAAGCAAAACAATAACAGTGATCTGTTCTGACAGAAAGACTTTCTACTTCCTCCTTTCCACAAAACTAGCAATAAATAAAGGCAAAATTTGACATTTTCAATTTGCATGTTAAACTTTTCTCCCAGCTCCTACTGACTTGGAGCAGCTTGGAGCAGAGCCAGACAGATGTGAGGATGTAGTTCATCTGGGAAGGGAAACTAGAGTATAATTTGGCAATTCTTCTGGGAGGAAAAGGCATGCCAAAGGGAACCAAGCCTCTGAAGTAAAACATACATCGCTCACCTCCTCTCCCACTCTTCCAGCAGTAAAGTGACATACCTTTATTAATATTTATTGCCACTGACCAGCGTACAATAGTTTATAGAAATTACTGGCAGCAGAAGAAAGGAGGTGAGTAAGGAGGGAATGGGCAGGAGGGATGGGTGAAGATGAATAAGCTGTTCCAATCAGCGATGATAGTGGGTTTGGCTAACCACTCTGAAAAGCTACTATGACCAAAGAAGCAGAAATTTCACTGTGAATGGGTTCTGAGCTGAAGGTGTCCCATGCAAGAAAGTCCTAATTACAAATTAACCAAGTTAACTCACTATAAGATGAACACTGTCAAGTTTGCTTTCTACCAGATACACAAAGCAACTTCCAGAACAAAAAGCAAAAAATTGAGCAGCAACCAACCCTGCTTCCCAGCTATCAGGGTGAAGGGAGCTCAGAGCTGTCTGCATACGGTGCAGCTGGGTCCCCAGTGCAGGAGCAGAACAGCTGTGGAAGGACTTAATGGGGGCACTGAAACCTATCCAGAAGCAGTGCAAGGCATAGTCAAGAGTTTTCAGTCTTCACCAGCCAGTAATGGAGTTTAAAAGCCAGCAGAAACACTTGACTATAGCTTACATATTTCACTCTCCAGTGAAGTCAGTGACAGGTCCCCTCCCATTAGCTGAACACTGGATTTATCAGGAGCAGACATCTGTGGCCACTGTCTACTGGGACCACCCATCAGCAGCAGAAAATGCCTCCATGCGCTCAGTGAATATGAAAAGGTCAGGGGTCACTTGCTCCTACCAGTTGACTAAAACTACCTCCATACAGCCTAAATGAAAGGTCATTTTAAGATACTGTGCAATTCACTGGCAGGGCATAGCTCAGGACAGGACAAAGGCAGCAGAAGGAGCCAGCCTCATTCCAGCCTTGCTCTGACTTCAGAACTTATCACATTCCCTACCATAACAATATAAACCATAAGCCTCTTATCAGTCACACGTTGTATTACAGTCAGAAATGCAAGCACAGATATTTTCCCCTTTCCAAAAATAGTTTTTCTCTTTTTTTTTTTTCTTTGTAGAAAGTGACACTATGAGGAAAAAAGGCCATTTTGTTTTTCTGTAAGCTTTATGTCTTTCTGACTCCAGAGAAACTGGTAGCAGCTGGTTTAATTTCCTCAGTTTCGGTGTCAAAGGTTCAAACACACTTTTAGATACTCTTTATGAGCTAAATGTTGTCCTGCTCCTTGGATCAAAAAAACTTTAAACAAAGTCAGATGACTCCATTTCAGTGTTCTGGGAAAGCCTGAGCAAACTCTTTTTAGATAATTTCTCCTCGCATTTGTAAACATGTAACATTTGTAAATGAACTGCTCTGCGATGAGATCTCAAAAGCAAAATATCTGTCTTTTCAGTGGCCATCCAATTTTCCTCCTTTGGTCAACTCTTCTACACAGTCCAAAGGAAACTCACCCTTTGTCAAAATTCCAGAAAAGCCTGATACAAAATCTAGATTCAATTTATATTTCATTTGCCCCAAAATATTTTCATCATTAAATAAAGACCAAGTGGAAAAAAAGAATAAGCAGAAAGGAGAGGCAGTAGAGAATGAGTTAGATAGGGAAAGCATTGAGAAATGTAGGAAAAAAAAAATCACAGGAAAAAACAGATGCCAAGTGTAGGACTAGAAGACTTACAAAAGAATCTGCTTATAAAGAGGCTCTGACAGCCGAAAAATGTCTCCCAGCAGCAGCTGTCGGGAGTGGGAAGACAAGCCCTATTCCTTTCCTCCAGAAGAGATGATAGTTCCCTATTGTGAGAGTAGGTGCTAATTATCATTTCCTTTCTAAGACCAAGGGAAGCTTTTAAATCTATCCAATGCATCAGTAAAATAAGCTGTGACAAGATATATATAGATATAGATATAGATATTTGGCAAGATGAAACAGTATGAGGCTCTCCCTATTGAGGTTGAGAGGCAAAATCAAAAACAAGTGTGGCAAAGTGCTTCTAGTATGGGTGTGCATCTGGTTATCCACGTGGGAGGTTTCAGGCAGTGGGATCACAGGCTGTGTGACCACAGGGTATGTGATAAGCTGCATTTCTAGCAGCTTGCAGATAATGAATGGGAAGACTCTTGGGTTTTCCCTGTGTGCATCAAGTGCAAAGGTTCACATTTTTGTTCAGCCATACACACCAGAAGTGGAAACCAACGCCAGTCACTGGGGGAGCCTTCTCACTTCAGCAGGTGAAGGTGCTGACTCCACTTCCCACAGGCAAGCCAGACCTCATTTTGCTGACTGAAGAAGATACCACTTAAATTAAAACTTGTGTAACCATATGTTTCAAAACTGAGTCATATTTTATACAAGAATGACTGTGACAGGCCATGTATTTGTGTTGATCTGCTGTATTTCTCAGTGCCCTGCTGAATAAAGCTATCAAACTTCATCCTGTTTGTAAGGTAAAAAAATAACAAACAATTCTATGTGTCAGAAAGATTCCTTATGTGAACTAGGTATTACAGCTAAAAAAAGACGCAACTTCAATATTAATTATAATTTTCTATAATGTTTAGGGATCAATTTATAATGTGTGATTGTATGCACTTGAACCATTCCATTTAACCTCACAGTATATTGTTTGAACACTTACGCTGGAAATCTTGGGCTTTGAACAACACTGCAGAACAAACCAAATAGAATGGCCCAAATCACAGTCCATCACAGCATCACATAAGTAAGGGGAACTCCAGCATAGCAGATGGGGTTCAGCACATACGTAAGTGTAAATGAAATACATAGAAAACTAAACTTTTGTCAGTTTTGACAGTCACAACATGGAGCTGAGAGTTGTTGCTAGGCAACTCATGAGGTTCTGTCACCAAGATTCACATCTCCAGACCAATAAGTGCAGCCATCCAGTAAATCTCAGTGAAAAATGCTGAAAAGGATGTTGCTTGGATCAACGGGGTACCTGAAATCCGGGAGAAGCATCTTATTTGCAAGGAGGCATAAGGAGCATATGGAGCAGAAGAAAAGTAAGGAGGACTACACAAAGACACCAGTGGGAATCTGTATGGACTTAGATCCAGAAGGGCTGGGGCAAAACAAAGTCTTAAGTCATTATCAGCAGTTTATCTGGAAGGGAATATCCTGTCATTACCTGGGAAGTGAAGGAAAACACTGTACAAGGAGAGCAGTTGTGCCCCAAAGGAAGAATGAGGCTGGGAACTGCCTCCAGAAGTTTCCTGCTCTGTTTCCCTCAAATATCCTTAGAAATATCCACAACATATTAGCGTAGTGACCAAAATCTGTATTTGTTTTCCCTATCTGGCTTCTGCATTTGTGATGGAGATAACTGTACTGTAGGCAGTATGACCACAAGGGCTGGGAATATTTAAGACATGGTGTAAACCAGAAGAGCATGTCAAAGCTGTTTCAGGTGCTTGGGTGGAAGTAAGAGGCACGGTGCCAGTGTCCAAGTGATGCAGGAAGAGGCACTAAAATGAAGCAAGTACAGCCTCAGGGTCAGTTTTAAAGCAGTTTGAGATTCGCCATGTGGACAGCTTCACCACATGGTCGTAATCCATCAGTGGGAGGTAGAGGGGGACATCCTTTACACTGTGACAAAAGCCATGTCCAGGTCTCAGACCCCAGCTGTCCCAAAGATGGTATAGGAAGGCCTGTCTCCACTGGTAATGTGGCTGGGATATTCATGACTCCCCCTGGTCACAGGAACATTCAAGACAGTTAAACTCTGAGATGAAATAACATTTTAATCACATGGGGAGTGGAGGCAAAACCACGTTGTTAACACAATTCTCAGGTTACTGACACCTCACTTTATGTGTAGCCTAAATGGCAGTCACCGGAGTATTTACCAAACCACTGGATTTTACCAGATTTCTAGGGATTCACAACCTGCAGCTAAGTAGTCCACAAAGGTACCTAAGAAACTCAAACCCTATTCACTTTGGGAATAAATTAGTTGTATAAGAATCCACACCTCTTTGTGCAGCTCTGCTTAGCCAGTCTTCCTTCAGCATCCTTGGGCTTGGATGCTATCCTCACAACTTTGCACTTTTCAGGCAAGAGAAGAGTTGATCCTTCCCTGCTCTTGTACCCGGAGCACCTAAACACTCTGATATACTGCTACAATTAAAAGCACTCGTGGAGACACACACAAGAATGAGGGAACTTTTATAATAAAAAGAGCGTCCAATGTTTTATCCTCTGTTAGGGTACAAAAAAGGGAGAACACAAAGCCTTTTATTTCAAGGCACATGCTAACTGCTAAATAACAGACAGTTCAGTCAAAGTAGCTCTTATCTGATCAACTGTGATGTTTCTTCCACCCTTTTCTACAGCACACAGAGAGTGCTTGGCCATGGTCACGCCGACTCTCGACTAGGCTGGTTTTATCCAATATGGTAAGTCCTTAGTTACAAAGAAGAGTCAATGCCAGAAGCAGTATTCCCATTTAAGAGCTATTGACCCATGTTCTTCTGAGGTGGATCAGTAAAGCTTCCAGCTCCTGCCCCACCAGAAATAGGGCAAGGACCTCAGGAATCTGATGTCGAGACTGTGCCTACAGAAGCTGGCTGTGATTTGGTCTCCTCTTGCCCACTACCAAATAACAGGTAAAAATGCCCCCTTAGAAAGACAGTTTTGATTGAAGGAGAGAAGAGTGTGTAATTCTATGTCAGGTGAAGTTTCTTTCACAACATCTGGCAACATTGTAGAATTTCTACACTCCGCTGAGATTTAGAAGAACATATGGTTTCCACTACAGCAAAACAAATCACTCCTTGAACAAAAAGCTCTGAAAAGGAGTGGGAAAAGGAAGATGAAAGTTTCAAGTCTGTTTGTAAATTATGCATTATCCGTGCCTGTAATGCCCCAAGGAGCCATAAATTTAGAGGTTTCAACAGAAAAGCCTATAGCTGACACCTTACATTCGTAAAACTCATTACTATCCCTGGAGTGAAAACGAAGGGGAAAAAACAGTGAATAAATAATTGAGAACATAAGAACTTTTCATCATTTCCTTTTGCTCTTTTTTCAGCTTTTCACTACCGTTTCAAGACCAATATAGGATTCACATCAGCTGTGGTCTTAAACATGAAAAATGACAGTATTTTTCTAATGCCTTTAATTGTAAAATTGAAACACTTCACTTAATCTTACAAGTATACAGATCACGAAAACAGGAACTTGAAATCTAAGATATTATCACATTCAACATTCAGTTCTGCTTCTGACGCAGATACCAATTCTATACACTTAATCCAAAACCAACCTGGGCAGTAATTTTATTTTTGGTGAAGATGAAATCTCAAAAGAAAGAGTGGCTGAGAAAGAAGATATTGGCCTTCAGGAAATTTTTAGAATATTTTTGATGATCCAGAGGTTCTGCCTTTTTCTGTAGTTTGTGCCTTTTTATTAAATCCTTTTATTCTTTTTTCATCTCTTTGTCCTTTCCATATATTGCCCAAAATCTACAGAAGGGTTATTCTCAGAAGCCTATGTGACATTGAACTCAGTATGATAAGGAAAACAGAAGAATTAGTAAGTCATGCAGAGCAATTTTGTCCAAGGATTAGATGCAAAAAACTCTCAAAAAAATGTGCTTTATGTCACCCTTTCTACAGAAACATTAATGCCTAGCATGGCACAGTGTTGCACTTTTCTGCTTTTTCTTCATTTCACTTCCCTCATTTTCACTTCCTCTGCAGCACCTCACTGTCAGGAAACACAGGCTCGATCTCACCTAGAGCCAAGGGCAGCCTTTTCCTCAAAGTACAGCCAGGGCCTTCAGTTGTGACACATGCTTCAGGAAATAACTGCACTGGAATCAGTGGGATGGCTTCAAAAAGTGCTGCCTTCCTATCAGATCCTATGTGAAAGTCGATGCACAAGCCTTGGAAATAAATCTGTGCAAAATGATGTGTTGGTCTGCAGACACAGGCAAGGCTCACCTCCCAGTCAGATCCAGTAACCAGAAGACTGGATAGCCATGTGCAACTGACTGTCAGTCTTTGCTTCACTTTGCACTGGGAGAGAAGTCACCTACCCTCTTTTTGGGAAGCAAGCCACTTCTCTAAACAAGTCTTGCAGTGGTAAAGCACAGTTAGGGATCCATCTGTCCACAGTTCCCTTCCACTTTATTTGTCCTGGAGGAACTTATGGGCCAATCGCTTTGACACCTTCCCTGGGGTTAAAACCATGCAGACAGGGCAGCTGACCACAGCACCCACTCTCCCTCTGGATCACAGCTGCCAGCTGGGCACCTCTTCTCACAGAGCCCAGGCCTGGTCCTGAAGCCCTCCTTCTTTCTCTCTGCTCGCCCAAGACCTCTACCTGACACACACCAAAGAGCTGAGGCTCAGCAGGCAAATGACTCACAGATGCTATTGAATAGCTGTAAAAACACTGTGCGCAAATGAACAACATGACACTTAGGGCTGCTAGTATTCCTGCCAGTCAAAAGGAGTCCACAGGAAAGAGCTTTGAGTAGTTTTACAGACAGGAATGCCCCATGGAAAATTATACATAAACACAAAAGATTGGCAATACACTGCAGAGCAGTGTTCCCACATAACTTCATTTAGATTGCACTGAGCTGGTATATTTTTGTATGTCTTGAAGAAAAACATCTTTCTCATTTGAAGAAGATAAATTTAAAACATCAGTGATATGCTAGTGCCCAGGGCCCTTTATACATCAGTTTTTACTATTCTAGTTCATGAGTCATAAGTTAGAGCATTTATCCCATAGGAACTTGTATTCCCTGGGCTACTCATTGAGATTGGCAGGTTTAGCAAACCAGCATGTAGTCCATAAGAGGCCGAAATTAAAAAAGGGAAAGGTGACACGAAGAGTTCCCTTCCAGTAAAATAAACAATGGCAGTGGAAAGCTCTATTTATTGAGGCAAGAACGGGTCTTTGCAAAGGAAAAGTGAGTTCATGGACTGAGCAGCAAGGAGCAGAGGAGGCCGTCAAATCTGCCCTTGCATGTTGGGAGTCAAATTAAAACCATGTTGACAGTGTAGGCTATCTTGTGATGTCACCCAGTCCACGATCACTCCCAAACTGCTCTTCTTCTGAAAAGCCAAGACACTCACCAAGTCCTGGCAGACATCAAGACCTGCCTGGGCATTGCGTCTTACTAACCAGCAACCTGCAAGGCTATGCCAGAGAACCTACGTGCCTTGAGCATTGTGTGTGTACAGTAACAAAAGCAAGTACCTACTGTAGGCTTAAGCCCACCGATGGAGGTTATTTCACAGCTGACATCTAGGTACCCCCAGGGCTGATGAAAAGAACAGGAAGCACAATCCATGTTGCAAAATGGTTACTGAGCTTTTTTTATTAATGGAGCTGACCACATTAAGTCTAAAACAGAGCCACGTCCTGCCTGGTCCTTTGTTACTGTGGCACTGCTGACGTGTAAGGAAAGGACTCTGCAGTGGGAACACAGAGCAGATGCTGCCCCTACTCCTGCGCTCCACCAGCTCCCTGCAAATGACTAAAGTGTAGCCTGATGATCCCTTCAAAAGGAATATTAAGAGCTTCACATCATCATTTGTTCCAGGTGGTAAAAAAGGTGTATCCTACCCACTGTTTTTCAGCCCATGATCTGAGGACCCCTGGGAGATTTCCAGCTCTAGGGAAGATGATAAAAGAAAGTAAGTTCATAAATATTAGATAGTGATTTACAGATGCAGCTTTTTTAAAGACTTCACAATTTTGATGAAGAATGGTTGAGAAAGGATACATTAATCATGAAAGGGTGGAAAATTACTGTGTTAGATTTCAAAATAAAAGATCATTGGTGCAGAAAACTGCATTTCTTTCTTTATAGAGGCATAGATGCATATGACATCATATAAACATTATGTTTAACAATAGCTAGACATATCCAGATGGCTACATCTATTCATAATAACAGCATTTTCCAGGAAGCATTGTTGTGGATTATTGTTGAGTTCAAAGGTTCACAATGCATTTTGGATTTTGCCAGTACAAGAAATTGTTTGTTTCACAGGCACAGCTGAAGGACCCTTTTTGATCCCACAAAATTCAGGACTGTTGTGTTTCTTCACAGGCTGTTGAACAGC
The DNA here is from genome assembly GCF_003945725.1 of Corapipo altera. Classification (NCBI taxonomy): domain Eukaryota; kingdom Metazoa; phylum Chordata; class Aves; order Passeriformes; family Pipridae; genus Corapipo; species Corapipo altera. The sequence goes on from NW_020884880.1 coordinate 11,765,945, forward strand.
TCAAACACTTTATTTTTTTTACTCTCTGCAAAAAGGATTTATCTAAGAAGAGTCTAATCTACTATACTAGTGGAAAACTTTGCATTTCCATGCAACTCAGGTAAGGATGCACTCTGGTCTCAGTTACTTACCCAAATTATCTTGCAAACATTAACAGGACCTCTTGAGCAAGAACTGCCTCATCCACATTTCCAGAAGGTTTATTGAGTGGCACCACTGAAACTGATAGTACACCCAGCAAGGTAGGGTGGATGCATTGCACCTCCAAAATGATCCCACAACACTGAGTTCAGGGGAAAGGAGCATTTCTTCCACATTTTGCTCCTTTTGACTGAATGGGTAAAAAGACAGGATGATATTAATTCTTCCAGAAGGACATTTTGTTGCACAATAAACAGTCCCCAGAGGACATGTACTCCTAGTCAACAAAGCTGACATTTAGAGGTTTGACTAGAAACCAGGGTCTATAAGATTTCAACAAGTTAGGCAGTTTAAATGTACAGTATAACTAATTTTCAGGTACAAGGTCAAAGTTTCCTAACCTGGCTGCTATTGCTGTTCTAATCATTAACTGAAAGGTCCAATTTAGGCTATTTATGTGTCTAGGTACTTAATTGTGCCTTCAAATCAAGTAGTTAGACACTGAGGTCACTTAAATTGCACGTATAATTATTTGCACACAAGAAAGGAGCAGGAACAAAGAGCCCTTGGTGGGCCAGACTAGCTCCCAGGCCCCAGCAGAGCATTTGGAAAGCCCACAGTTCCCACTGCCTTCATGAGGGCAATGCCCTAGAGGTACAGCTGCCACTCATCCCAAAGGCAAACCCACCAGCCCATGGGAAGGCAATGGGGCTGTGACTGTAGGAGCTGACCACTGCATCCGACTTTACTCAGTCAGGTGGAGGGGGGTCCAGTGTTCAAAGGATGCCCTCACTGAGAGGCTGCAGAAGGTGTGTCCGCCAAGCTCTCAGGTTTCATGGCTCTTTTGTTAACGTGTAACAGAGGGTGCCAGTTTAATATCCTGCTATAACACTCAACAGGAAGGGTGAAAAGCAGCATTGGAAGAACTGGGGCAAACTTAATGAAAAGAAGCTTAAACCACTTGAAAGAATATGGCTGTGCAGGTCCAGGAGCAGCTCGAGGACCTCATATAGGTGATTACTGGGGAGAAGAAGATGCCACCTCATGGTCTGTAAGACCTCCAAGTGGGAAATGTCTGCTAAAGAAAAAATTAATATTTCGACTCCCATGCAAGAGCAACAATGGTCTACTCACAGCATCGGGCTTGCAACTCTTATGTTACTCAACACTGAAACCCAGCCCTGACCCCTGGGCCCCCAGCCTTCTGACTCTTCTCACCATTGCTCCAAGCTCCAACCTCTTCCCTCACCCACAGGCCATCTGAAGCTGCCACCTTCAAGCAGCAGGAAAAGCTGCACAATCTTTTCCCTGGAGCAACCAGGATCTTGAATCCACCAATGGGGATTCACCTCCCAGGTCCCAAGCAGGACAGACAGCAGTACCTGTTTAAAATTAAATGCCTGGATTAAAAGCAGGACTTTCAAGCTCGCTGCTCGAAATCACCATACCACAGATGAGGGTCTTTCCTCCTCCCACCCCCTATTTCTTTTCAGGGGTAATATAAGCTTCTTTACAAGAGAGATTTTTTTTGAAACTTTCCATTCCCCTTTAACAATAACCAGAAAAAGCCTGTAGCACGTTAGGGCTTAACTTAAGGAAATGAATGAAGGAAGGATCTCCTGTTCATTGGGCTCTTGACCTGGTCTCTGATTTTGTAGGCTTTATTTCGCAAACAGGAACACCTGCACTTTTTCCCCTATGCGGTTAGCAGGGGCACACACACATACAAACCCTTCTGGGCATAAAAGTACAAATTTTGAACAACTTCTCCCTAAAATACCCACCCACATATCACTAATTGGTTCCGCAGCTGCAGATTGTGCTTGGTGAAGACAGGGCCAACTGCGTTTAAAAGTGTGTGTGTGTGTGTGACTATGGCTATTTGATTGTCCAAGTTCACAGATTTTTGTCAAGAAAATTCAGTACACAAATATTTTAAAATAAGTAGTAACACCTTGTTAAAAATATTTTATTGTCTCTCTTGGAACAGGAAGGAAACTCTCAGGGAAGTTTCAGGGCTTGCACTCATCATCAGTACAAGGAGCGGGGAATACTGGATGTGTAAGGACATGGCACCATTGGGCAGCCATTACTGCTGGCATATGTATCAATGAGATATAGCCCTTCAGCAAGATGACAGCTATTCCAGTAGGAGACCCAGGAATGTACTTTATTTGAATGAACAGCTTCACTTTCTAGTTAAAGTCACAGTTAATAAATAGCAAGAAGTGCTTCTCAGCATGGGAACATTCAGGCACAGCCTGAACAAATGGGGTGCAGATTTTTTTAAGGGTTTATTTTCATTCCCATCATAATATATGTCTCAGCTTGTAAATGCTTTTATGCCAGTAGTAAAAATTTCCATTTATATGGGTTGAATTGAGCCTTTGCAATTCAGTGGTAGTCTGGCCACTTTTAAGCAGATGTTGAGATGGCTCAAAACTTATTTAGCTGAGTGACAAGCTGCTAGAGCCCAAAGATTTTCCATGGCTGGGCATGCAGACAGGATAGATAGACATCCAAACTGATACATCATTCATTCCTATCAATGGAATTACATTTTACTTGCCTGCATGTGCATGGGATCATACCATACATACTTAAGAACATAGAATAGCCAGACCAACACAAAAAGGAAATTTGTTTAGTTCATTGTAAGTTAGGGATCTGAGAAAAACAAAAACCAAACCAGAGAATAAAAAAAAACCAAAACAAAAAACCCACAAACAAACAAACAAAAAACAAACCAAAAAAACAAAACAAACAAACAAACAAAAACCAAACCACCAAAACAACAATAAAAAAGACCAAGGACACTAACCAGCCTGGGAAGACCCCAGTGCATTCTGAGAGTGCAGAAATTCTCTTTCCCACATTTTTCAGCCTATGTTGCAGGCTAGCCCAGGCAGTGTGGCTGGGTTTTTGTTTCAGCTATCAGCTAAGGCACTGTTAAAGGAAACTTTCTTTACAGAGAGGTTTTCAATACACATAAAGGACCAAACTTTCCCTTAGATCAGCTGAACTCCAACGGGGCTGTCTGATCCTTCTCTGTGAAACAAGGACAGCTTATGTTCAGCAATTACATTCCTGTCCATGCGCAGACAAGAGGCCACCGCCTTTGTCAGCCAGTGCTCCTCCGGCTTCTCTTGCCTTTCGGTGGGGACGATGACCTTTCTGACCACATCAAGATGCACCATCACCATGTGCTCCACACGGGGCCCAGTGTGCAGCACAGTTTTTTTCTCTAAGCATGCTGGAAGAGGAGCCAGTCCGTCTCCACTAATCCAGCCTGAGGACAGTGATGGACTGCCCTCTGGGCCTAATTACTCCTCCACATTGAGGATAAATAATCTACATGACAACAGACTCCATTCACTCATGCCCTCCCACACCTCCCTCAGCCTGAAGCTTAGCTTTGAGTGACAGAAGGAGCAAGAGTCCATGCAGATGGAACGGGTTCCCCTCTGATGGACTTGTGTTAGCCATCCCAGCCACACTGCGATATTTTCATTTTGCAGCAGAGCAGATACAGAGCAGATACCCTACTAATTCAGTTACTCGGTAAACAAGCTTGGTTCCTAGACAATATTAATCAATTTTAAAAAATACCGGCAGCTTTCTGCAGCCAAATGCAAACAACTTTAACTTGCCATCCTTTTTGGGACTCCTGTGTGGCTTATCAGGATGAACTCAGGCTATTCTCCACCTATAGTAATTCTTAACTAAATTATACAGGGGACCCTAGGCAGTTTTCAAATAATTTATCTTTCTCTGATCTTTTCCTTTCACTGTGAAAGGAAACAAGTCAAGACCAGGCAGAGGTGACCCCTTACAGACCTTAGAACCCTGCCAGGGCTCTGTACCCCACTGGCTGTTAGCTCTGGTTGTTGTTCTAGTTCGGTGAAAGGACAGCACTCTGTTTATCCTAGGACATACCCACTGACTTGAAAAATTATGGTAAGAGTTGCCAACACTGTAAATCTCTTCTGTCACTGTATCAGTCAGGTGCTGTTGTTCAGACTCTGTCCAAGTAAGCCGCATATCTGAGTTTAATCCGTTAGATAACCAGAATAGACAGTTTTCTACAGCAATGACACTTTCTATAGACATAGTTATCTGCGTTCATGAAAGGTAGGTTTCTAGAAGTAGCTGCAACTCCAAAATAGTCTTTACCCAGGGCTGGTCACAGTCCAACAGGCAGATAGAGCTTCATCACTCTGAGAAAATACAAGGGAAATTTTTTAGGACGTAGCAGAAGGAGGCTGAGGGAATGAATTTTGCTGCAGCTTTTAAGCAGATACTGGCATGACAGACTGTCTAAACTAGTCAATGACAAGCTGTGAGGCCACTGGTTTTCCCTGACTTTGTAGACAAGTGAACAGACAGGTTGGGAAACAAGATGCTATCCCATGCAGTATCCTTCTCAGTCAGGGAATCCCTTCCACCAGCTGTACTAGGCCTGGTATCAGAGCACAGGTACACAGAACTAGAGGGAAAGCGCAACAGGCCTGCAGGGGACATAAACCCACATTATAAACCCACTTTCTTACAGATGGAAAGCTAGCATATTCGAGTGCATCAGAAGTCCAGCTGCCACAGTAATACAGAACTACATTGTGTGCTCAACCACAGTTTGCCATCTCTGTAAAAACAGGCAAAAGACATTTCCTATGAGATCTGATAAGAACAGGAGCTGTTTGTTTAAATCTACTCCCTTGACAAAAAAAAAAAGATGAAATAGCAAACCCTTGAAATGTAAGTAAAGGGTCATTATTCTTATTAGAGCAACAGTGGGCAGTTCTCATAATGTATAGTGAAACACTGGCGCTTGAGTGAATAGGACCAACTGTTCAGCCCCAGAACAAATTGCACATCAGTCTTAACCTAATAGGTAAGATTAATGGAATGTCATATAATGGGGGAAACTCAAAAAATTAAGGTAATTCGGCAGAAATAGCTTGGAATCGTAGTCCATCTAAATGCATTTCATCTGGAGGATTACTGTCTCTAGTGTTTTAGTTAAGAGTTATATTAATTTGAAAGCCATGCCTTACACAGACCCATCCTGTGCTTAAAGGCTGGCTTTCTGCTAGAAATGCTTAGACCAAAACCTTTGCTGAAAGTTTGCCCAAACATCTCACAGTTGACTGCAAAGCAGAGCGTCTGGGGGCTCAGAGCACCATACCTTGCCGTGTTTATGACCTGTTGACTTTTTGGCTCCAGCACCTGGATTTGTCAGGGCCTCTTAGCTGGTGCTGGGAACGTGCCCCTGCCGAGCGGCTGCTCTCCCTATCACCGCTCTGACAGATTAAAACACAACAGGGTCTGTTGGATGACTGACACATTCTTCCTCTGTCTGACTCTGAAAGGACTTCATTTAACAGCTCTGGAGTTGAGCTCTTGACTGACAGATTGTGAAGGGGAAAAGTCATTCAGTTCCATTAAGCTCAGTAACTGCTGTAGAACAAAACACCTTTAAAAAAGGGGATGAAAAAAGAGCTGCGGAGAGTGGGGGCAGGAGCTTTAGGAAGAAAAAAAGGGGATTCTTTTCAGGTTCAAAGACAATCTTTCCCTTTGCTTTCTGTCCATCAATGAGGGCAGCATTCCCAGAGGGAATACAGTCCAGCGCTCATTGGTGCCATTCAGCTGCCAATCTCCCTGACAGGGAGACCAAAGGGCCTCATGTTGCGCTGCGGAAACTGTCTGTCAGACAATCAGCAGCTGCCATGACATCATCTGCCCTGTTTTTCTAGGACTATTATATGAGACTGAGTCCAGGAGTGCTGCTCCAGAGCGGTATTCATGTTTTCCTTTTGCCCCCCCAAAATAAAATTTCTTTACAAAAGGAAATGTGGTCTTAGTTGTGCGTCTGTATTTGCAAGAGAGCTAACTCCGTGCCAAAGAGAGAGGGTTGCATGGCTTCAAACTGGTCTTTTCCAGTTAGAATATATCACACCAAATTTGCACAGCCCCTTGATTATTTTCTATTGTAAACTGGGTTTTATTTTAAAAAATAATCCACAATAAATATCATTGACAAACCCTTCTCTTTCTTCATCTGAAATCTTGTCTCAGTTAAGTCTCTCTGCTTTTGCTATAAACATTAAAATTTTCATAGGATTGCTATTCTTACGCACACATATGTGCACGCACACACACAAATGCATACACACAGAAGCCAGGTTCTGGCTCTCTTTACATGGCTGATGCAGTAGCTAGGGCTGCATTCACTAGACAAAGTGCTGCAGAAAGAAATTATTAATACTGATGGTAGTGGGAAAGAAGTAAAGTGTGAAACACAAACAAGCTACCAGCTGTAAGTGTGAAGTCAGGCAATAAGCAGGGCTGGGACATGCTGCAGTCAGGACACACTACCTGGATTGTCCCCACCATCCTGTCACAGACCGGTAAGGACTGACAGGTTTTGGTGGGGCAGGACCAACATTGGGAAACTTTAGTCTTTCTGGTCTTCCAAATCCTTATCTGTAAGAGTAATATAAATAACCTTAGTACAGTTGACCTGAAACTAAATTAATTAGTAACTTTACAGCACACTGTGCTTATTTGGGCGAAAATCCCAGGGAGTTAAAATAATTTTGCCTAACTAATCCCTGCCTACAAACTGTGATATAGACTGGTCCTGCCTGGCAGTGCCAACACAAGCAAGATGCTGGAGACTCATCCCCTCTGTGATGCACATAGATATTGTCCTCACACTTCAAGGGTTTAACTCAGCAGGCTGACTCCTTCCCCAGTGCTGGGAGACCAACCTGCTAAAGAGGGAGCATTGAAGGTATGGAAAAGAATGTATGAAATGAGAGAGTGAGGGAGAGCCTGAGAGTGGTGCCTCTGGGTCTTACACCATACCTGGTGCAGGTCTGGAGCATTACAGCCAAAATTCAGTCTTGAGGAATAGTTACGAGACTGTCCAGCTCTGTTGAATGGTCACAGCTCTTTTATATTCCTTCCCTTGGCTGGCTGGTCAGTCAGTTGTTTGGTCTGTTGGTTTTGGGAAGGCATTAGTTCAGGCATTACCATTAAGGCCAAGCTACACGAAAGTATAATAGCTCAGCTCCATATGGAACTGTGCACAGAGTTGTTCCCCTGCCAAGGTCCTGCTGCATGAGACATTTTCAGCTGTTAAGTCTTCTGTCTTGTTTCAGTAAGGGATTACTGCAAATCTTCACACATTCCACATGGACCTTACAAGACAGTTAGTCAGATCCTGGATGAACTTGCACACAAAGGCATCCTGCTGCTGCTAGGGTCAGAATGTCTCCCTTCTTTTAGTATTATTTGTATTTTTACAGCCCTGCCAAAGGTCTGTAACTCTTAAGCAGCTACCATTTCAATTTGTTCCAGCAAGCTGTAGTCTGATACTTCAGCTATGTTTACTCTGTACATTCAAGCATTACTCTTTTTCGCCTGGCAGTGAACCATGCAAATTAAGACAGTCTCCAAGCACACACACACACACAAACCCATAGAAACCAGAGCTTGCCAGATTTTAACATAAGAAGCATGCAAGGGGAGAGGGGCAGTGATCATTCAGGTTTCCTCTTTTCTGTGCCCTTTTCTTCACAGTGAGAAAGGCAAATACTCTTCTGGCACTCATATCAAGAAGATGGTGCTTTGCAGTAGGAAGAACTAGTAAATCCTTTGTGAGAAGATATCCAGATCAGATCTGTTAAGTTTGCCTCTACGGTATTTCAACATGCACATTTTTAACTAATATGGCACAAAAACTGACAAAGAATTAACTCTCTGTTAGGGTTGAAGAGCAGCATATACTATTTTTGTGATTATACTTTTTCTGTGGACACCAGGAGGTATCACAGAAGTCTGGAAACATCAGGGAATCCTGTCTGCTTGTGACTCTCTGCATTTTAATGTATAAACAGAATGGAAGAATGAACCAGAATGGCATGGACAAATAGGGACAATACAGCATAAAATCATTAGGCAAAGCTCTACATGGAGTGGGTCATTAGAAGTGGAGGAGACCTTTACTACATTGTACATCTGTATTTCAGCTCTCAGTGGAGTGGAAGAAGTTGCTCACTGTCCTGAGACACAAGAGTCTTTCTCACACTCTAAAATGTGGAGAGATTCCCTTGTATCAAGCCTCTTTCTGCTTTGAGATTTGATATGAATAGAGACACACCAAAGTAGAAGGACATCATATATCCATTACTCCATCCAGCTTTCTTACCAATCCAAATAGTACAGAAATCTAGGTCTAAATTCTCAAAGGTGTATCTCTTGCACAGATGACTAACTGGCATTCAGGAAATAGAAAAATGGTATTTAAATACTTTTGCAGGTCAGAATCTTAGTAGTTAAATCTTGATTCCACATAAGGGTGTGCTGGAAGTCTTTTGACAGGCTACTTCAAAAAAACTATCTTATATGTCTTTTTAATACTAAATTCATAGTGGGACAGACCTTACTGCTTTACCGGTGTCCCTGAGGTGAACAACAAAGTTGCTGTTTCAATACTTTTTTTGTTTTAAGTACACTTTAAATGTGTCCACTTCTAGTTTACAAAATGGCTATGTACAGTTCATTTCATTTTCAGATTGTTCTGGAATGCTTTTAGCAAATCCTCTGCCAAAAATACTCAGCCTTCTTGTTTCTATGAATAATAGGAACTTATAGCTTTTACAGTAATTTACTTTTTTTTTGTTCAAACTTTATATGAGTTGTGAGACATAAGGTGGGGTCCTCCACACAGTCTCAGTCCATAATAATCCTTAAAGAAAAATAGTTTCTCTCTTATTCTAATGCCAGACTTGAAACTCCAGGAAAGAAATCAGGAAGAGTGTGGCTTCAGGTTGCACCCCAACCAGCTCCTCTGGATAGGGAATGTCAACCGAAAACCTCATCAGTTCCCAACAAATCTGCAGCACCATCTCTTCAAGAGCCTAAAGTGCTGTGGGACTCTGATACCAACAACCCATGGAGGGTACATGGAGATGCAGAGGGAAGGAGGAAGGAAACAGGGGAACTTTTGCTGGGCCCCACAGTCCTAAAACAATTAACAGGTGGTTGTGGAAAAATGAAGGCCACAGTAGAGGTAAGAGCTGAACCATTTGTCTCTTTGTCTTTTTGTCCTGGGATATTTCCCTAATACAGTGACACAGTAGCACCACCATTATTGATTGCCTGCTGATAATTTCTTAGCTAACGAAGGCAAATTTCCATTGGAACAACAGATTACACTGTTTCTCAGAAACGCTCTCCATTTGATATCCTCTCACAATAAAACTCAATATTTTAATTACTTCCCCTTCAAAATGAAGACCTAGAGGTAACTTTCAACCCTAAATTTGGTAATTTTTCAATTATTTTTGCTGAGATCAGTTGTCCGTGGCTTCAGATGGGAGTTTCTAATTTTCATTATCTCTGAAAATCAGATCACAAAACCAAATTCAAGTATCTAGAATTATTCATTTCAATCTACATTTATCTAGCCACCGAAAGAGAACTGACTTGAATGTGAGTACCTGTGATAAATTGCTGAGTGCTTCAGTTATTCAGAACCAGGGAAATCAGGCCACAAGAAATTAAGCTGATGTAGAGTTAGATAATTGTCTATAAGTAGTTCAAAATACTAGACTTTATCTCTGTATCCTGGTTTTATCCTAGTTTTCCTCCTTTCTCCTATCCTAATCTGAGTTTCATACACAGGGCCAACTTTAGGATAACATGGTCCACAACAGAATGTCAGGGCTTGCTCAGGACTGCAATTTTATTTATTATTCTCAAAAAATAATGGATTCCAGGGCTTTCTTCTATACAAAATCTTTCCCAATCAGAAATAGATGAATATGTTTTGTATACTGGATAAGCATTCCTTCACCGTTCAGGATTACTCTGTCTCCAACCTACCTCCCATCTGACACATTTATTGAGGAAAAGGCAGCGACATGGGTAGCCTGTGCTTGGTGGCCAGCAGGCTGCTGTCAGGCTGAATTAATCTGTTTACTTTTCCATCTGTAGGGCACTCATTTGGCCTTATCTCCTCTATCCAGATGCTTATTTTCCCCAGCTTTGTAGGAAGGTAATAATCCTAAAGCCTTTTACCTTCTGTCAAATTGAGTTGAAATTGGCCTGTGGACTCAAAAGTTATTAGGAAGAAAACCAACACGAAGTGCAATCACATTTGCTTCATTTTTTGCTAATTCATTTCTGTAGTAAATGCAGCCAGCTGGGGAATGGCCTTCAAGTGTTGCCTTCTGTATTTATTTTCACAATGAAAATACCAGCATCAGGAGACACACTCATGAAGATGAGTCCCAGTGAACAACACCAGAACATGCTTCCTGCATTTAGTTGGCCTCCATTGCTAAACTTGAAGATACCAAATTACAAATACAGACAAGAATGGAATGTATTTGTAATTCTATGAGCAGGAAGTGATGAACAAGTGAAAGATTTGTAGTCTGAGAGTCGATGAATACCTGTCCTACCCACAACTGCCTGGTTTTCACAGCTTCTCATCTCCTTCTTCTGCCTTTTGGGTCCAGTTGTTCAACTCTCCCTCATGTATTATGCAAAAAATCTCCTTAAAACCAAAGTGATAAATTCTGGGAACAGAGATTACTCCTTTAATTCCAAGATTTTAGCATGATTTGAAGTGCAGAACGAGGCCAAGGTGAGGGCAAGGGGGAGTTGTACTTTGTCACTTGTGTTAGTCCTGATCCAGTTGTTGAAATGGAAAGCCAACAGCTGTGGTAAGAATTTTAGGGAGTACAGAAGCTGTAACTGAGCACAGAAGAAAGGGATGTTAAAGCAAAAAACAAATTTACATTCTTCTCCCAAATACATAGGGGAATAGGCATTACTTTTCTAAGGGAGGGAAGCAAGCTTCAAGTAAATAATGTCAGTTTTTATTTACTTCAGATTTGAATCTTTATCAATTATTTAATATTTGCAAGCAACCTTATGCAATTAATCTTTCACAGAAGACTCTTTACTTTTTAGCAGTAACATTAAACTCTTGCTGACATGTACCCAAGCCCTTGGAGAACCAGTCAGCTAAATGGTCTGGATGTCTTTATTTATTTTTAGGTGCTGCAAACAAATCTGTTTCATTAGAAAAAGTCTGATATTTAGTCACTGTTGTCCTGGTTTCGGCCAGGACACAGTTAATTTATTTTTGCAGTAACTGTGAGGGGGCGGAGCCTGGAGCCATGTGGGTACATCTAGGCTGTTATTCTGAACCACCTCACTTCATCATCATGGGGGCAGAGGTACAGGACTCTCTGGCTTCCAGAAAGAAGGGTGTGGCTAGTAGTGATATAAAGCATGGCAGGGTAGGGAACCCATCCACCATTATTTTTCCTTGTCCTGGCCTTGGTAAGCATTTTGCATGGAAATCACCCTCTCTTTGTACACTTTTGTCATTAATATTGCTGCTGTTACTGTTTGTGTTCTTATATCATAGCTGTTTCCCTTAAATTGTTCTTATCTCAATCCACAATCTTTGCCTTCTGTGCTTCCAGCTGGAGGGGGAGGGAAAGCGAGTTCCAACATGGTTTTGGTGGGAGCACTAAACTGGGGAATACCATTCCTAAACCACAGACAACTGTGAAATCAACTTGTTTGTTTGTTTGTTTGTTTGTTTACTTGGGAAAACATCTAGCACAACGAATAAAATTAGGGTGAACCACACTATTTGTATTGCCACAACACCAATAGACACTAGTGATGTGTGATAGGGACCCCACGTGCTGTATGACTAAAATGCAAACGTGTGATCAGAAAGACAGCCCTTGAGCCAAGGCACTCAAAACACAAAGCAGAGGCCTCTAGCTGCCCATGGACAGGCAAATGGCACAGAACAGCAATTTGTTAGGGGACAACAGCAAGTTCTGTGCTGTACAGTGTGCCAGAGGGACATACCAACTCACTGCAGGGAAGCCCTAAATTCTCACACTCATGGGACCCCTTTCTGCTTGCAGCCTAGCCACATATTCCTGTGCTGAGCATTTGTAGATATACAGTAATAATTGTTATTTTCCTGCAGTAAATGCCCAGATTTCAGGTGTGTTCATTGTTTCACGGACTACATGGCTTTTCTAGAGCAACTAGTGACATCAATGCCCAGGTTCTGGGGGATGTGAAATGTCAGATATGTTAATTGGATCTTCCAGTTGTACATGAATATTCCCTCTCTATAATATGCTCTAAGTTAGTGATATCCCCTACTCACTTGCCCATAATGTGCAGTAAGAAGTTTTATATTTCTTTCTAGTTAATCCACAAAATGTAAGTTCAGTGATCTTACTATGACATTGTTCATGGTTCTGTGTCTGTATTTTGATTTTCACTCAGTTTCTTTATTATGACACATATAAATTATATTATGTGCTATACCAAATTACATCTTTCAATTTTTAAGTATGTATGAGTGTATGGTAGGAGGCACTTTTTCCCTTCCTACTCTGTCCCTTGTTTCAAGGGACATCACAGATAGATCCCCAACTACCATTTTATCAACTTTTGGGTTGGTTCCTAAGATAGCAGTCATTGTTCTGAATGTTAATTGCTCTTTTTGATTTTCCTCCTAACTTATCCCCTTTGAGATAAAAAGAATAATAGATGAACAGACTTGAAAAGCTCTTTTTCATGTGAAGGTAATTATGTACAGTTGTTGAAGTAGACACTAATTTGATTTTATCAATATTCAGATTTTTTTCCTAATATTAAAGCCTATTAAATGCAAGTTGAAGGAACTGACCTTCCCTACAATAAGATGTGCAATGACAAGTGAAGTTTGACCTCTATTTATTTTTCAGCTGAACATATTTAATAAAGTTATGGAGAACATAATTGTTCATTTTAAATTTACTTAGTGTTTTCAGATACTGCTGCGTGCAGGAAGAGCCTAAGTTCTTATCAACTACTGGGTGCATGTTACAAAGCCCAGTGTGCCACATGCTGTTTAATATCTTGATAGTTGTAAATAAGATTAGCCCTGTCACAAAGCCAACTGCCTACTGGTTTGTGTAATCTGAATTTTCTAAATGAAAGTAGTATTTTTATGTCTCTATTAATGATAAAAGCATAAATCTTGCTTATGTAGGCACTTCTGTTGACTTGAAGGGGGAATGCAAAGGAACATGTCCAAGAAATTAATGAACTAAGATGTGCAAGCACATTTCCTGGCATTATTTTATTAACACTGAAAAGAATTATTCAGCCAGAATATAGAAAGTATAAAGGTTTAAAGTTTTCCAAAATCTAGAAAATAATCTAGATAGGTCTGCTTCTGACAATAGGCACAGAATTTCATTTCATATTTAAGAGTACAAACCTCGAAGGACAGAGAATCTGGGGTCCAGTAAAAGCTCTAAGTATGTGCTTAACTTTTACACATATGAATAGTTCCATTCACTTTATTAGGCTTGGACAGGGTAAATCACAGTCTTAAAGATAAATATGTATTTATGTGATTTCTGGACTTGGATTTTAAATGGCATTTCTATTTATCCATAACTTACATATTCACTTCCCTTTTTCCCATGTCCCCTTATAGCACAGGCATATGGGACAGTTACAACTGGCTTAATAGGAGCCTGAACTTTTAAAAATTCACAGATGACATGAAATGCAATCGCTCTAATTAATATAAGGAGTTAATTTTTCCTCTGAGTATACAGCAACTGGATGTTATATACATGATTTATTTACTCACTGAAGAAGATAACTTTTGTATGTTCTTTGAGTTTTTACTTCTTGCAAGAGTTTAGGTCATTTTGCTAGCAGTGGAAATACACTGTGATGCATCACAACCCAACATCACCCATGTGGAAATTGGGTGCCCCCAGAATCCCAGCACTACCCTCCCAGCTCACACCTCCAAATGGCAATGGAATGCACCAGAGATAGTCACTGGGGTTGTTTTTCCCTGGTTAAGAGTTGTTTCACTCTGCTTTCAAGCATTATATGAAATTATTTACATTCAAATAACTGTGCAGAGAACTGGAATTCAAAGTCAATTAGAGAAGGATGATGTAAGGCTGCCAATTTGCAATTACTGCAACACCTGTGACATTTATAAATATTACCTCACAACATACCTGTGTCTTTAGGTAAATCCTTACATGTCACTCTTGTGAAATGGATCACATAGTTCCCTGCTTCTGTGACTTGACAAACATCTTTATATAAAGTAAGCCACTTTAAAATAGTTTGGTGTTTAAAACATTTGACAAACAGGATTGTTCCTAACAGTTTACTGCTGTAACTAAGAATCAGAAAAACTGCCAAACTTTTGATGAGCTAAACCATCTGCCTGAGCACCAGGAAATACGTGAAAACCCAGAATAGAGATATGAAATCATACAATATAAGTAAGACACTGGGGTTTAAGTGATGCATAAATGTATCAGTACCATGCCTACATTAAAACAAAATTGTTTCCCTTAACATTTGTTTAGATTAATAACATCTACAATATTAACAGTGTTCTTGGTCTTTATAAACGGTAATAATAATGAGAAATAGTTTCCTGATGATATCAATTGGTGTCACTAACTAGGCAGTTGCAACCTGTCAGTTTCTTCAGCCCACAGGAGGTTTGGTTTCAAAATATTTCCAACATTTATTCACGAGAAGATATTAACTGAAATCACTGTTTCTACAAGTAGTGTGTGAAATATCTTCGCAGCAGCTGAAAATGGTGTTCAGCCAGTTCTTTTAGCCCTACATGGGTGGAGGAACACTGAGGAAGCCATGAAAGATCTCAAGCTGCCCAATGTATTTTCTTGTACAACAGCTATGGAAGCTTACAAAGGCACCTCAAGTTTTTGTCTAATAATTCAAGTGATAGATGGTAACCTGACACCAGGAAAATTCCTTGTACCATTTTCTTCTTATATATAGGAAGTAAATTTAAATATGAAGATGGTGGCGACTAACATCTGTGAGACAAAAAAAATCATTAAATATTATGATTGTTTCATGAACAGATACCAGGAGTAGTAATGCTACTTTAAAATGTTCATCTCATTGCAGACCACTTCCTCATAACTGTTAACAATAAACAGATTATTAATCACACTGGGACTATTTTTTTCAATTACAAAGGCAGGCGGACAGTAAGATACAAATGCAGGTAGTTATCAAGCCCAGCTCTAGTTGTTAACAGTAACATAGACATTCCTGATTTGTGTCATATTAATTACTGAATGAGGAATCAATGACATGCAGATTGCACTATGGGACCAAACTCAGCGATTACTTATTTATTCTTTGAAATCGTATTTTTTTAACATTAAAAACCAATTGTGAATAAAAGTGACTGTCAAACTCAGTTAAATTCTACTTTTATTTCCATGGGATGACATTTACATGAAACAGAGAGCTTGTCTATGACTTTAGTTGCCCAGCGTAAACCCCAAAAGAGCATCATGTGAGCCCAAGAGAACTCTTCAAAATTAATATGAAGTATAACTTGAACCTGTCTAATCATCTTCAGAAGTAATTGTGTCTCTCTCATGCTTTCCCACTCACTCTTCTGTCTCTCTTGTCTGCAGTCTCTATCTGAAATATCTTTCGTATCTGTCTTGTCTCTCTCATGTATCTACCTCCACTTAGGATGAAAAAAATGGGCATGAGCAGTCATATCATATTATAATGTGATATATTGACAGGCAATTTCTTCCTGCCATACTTGGGTAAAAATCATGCTTGTGTCACATGCCTATCCCAGTTTATATTTCTGGATTCAATTTCAGATGAAACACCTATAATTTTGATGTTTCCACAAATACTTACGTCAGAGAAGAGTCTTATCTGATTGCCTATTAACCTGCACAGCCATGCCATGTAGTTCAGTTGGAAGACAGAAGCATTTTCATAAGTATCATAAATTCACAAAAATCCTAACTGTAACCAATTCCTATTTGTGGAATCAATTTCCATTTTTAGGTCTTAGAGAACCTCATCTTCTGAAGTTGTTAGTTTTTGTTCATCAGGGAAAGACTGCCATCGCTTACCTCCTTGTGCTCTAAAACTCTCGTGTGGGAGGACTTGAGAACAGGTCATTCTTGATAATGAAATATTTACAAGTGTTAAATTGTAATATCATCCAGAATGCCTTGGTTCTTATCCTAAAATAACACCATGGAGATGAAAGAGTTCTTAGACATCAAATAACTCCTAAAGAGTAAGTGGCTTTCTGTTTTGTGATGAAATACTATGAAGTGGGAATGGCAGTGTGATACCCTTGAAGGAAGGCAGAGTCAAACCATAAGGACAAAAAGTCAATAAATTACAGAAGCAAACTGAAAATACAGACACAAGGATTTCAGCTGTATAAATCACGGCAACTCCATTCCCACTATGTTGATTTATTCTTTCTATGGGCCTTGCCAGTTAAGCTGTGCTGGCTCACTCACAGAACATAGAAGGAAAATTAAAATACAGTGAGGTTAATTTCCAGCACTCTGTCCCACCCCACGGTGTCCTGCAGAATTGGTTACCAAATCTGCAACCTCATCCTGGGTTATGAAATGAGAAGAATGGTGTTGGTCCTCAAGAGACAGGAGCTGCAGCTGTGACAGGAATGAAATAAGGGTTGCAGGTGTGACAAGGCTTGCCCTCTACCCATCTCCTCTCATCTCTGGCATTCTCAGGCAGAGTCAGCATCAGATTTATGGGGACCTCAGGCAGAGGTTAAAGTATGGGCCCTTCTCCTTTCCCTTGTATTAGATGACTTTCAGCGCTACTCAGTTTAGTGTGGTATGAACCTCTGCCTATGTACTGGGCCTTTGAGCAATTATTCACCCCCAAAGATAGTCTTCCCACAAGTGTACAGCAGAAATTCACCTATTCCCCTCTGAAAGTCTGCTGATATTTAGCTTTATTTCTCGCATTAGCAGAAGTCTCCTTGTCTTTTTCAATGCATCCCACTATTTTGCTCCTTCTCTTCTGTTTTACTACTGGCTATGCAGTAATATTGCAGTAATACCATGATTTAAAGTCATAAATAGCAGACATCAAAACAGCCCTCAGATCATCTCACCACCCCCCTGAATTTTCCCCAGGGTACCTTCCCCAAATTTGTTCAGTCCTGTTCCCTATGACTTTACTAATAGGGCTTTCAGCAGCTTCCTTCAGTAGACAGCTCCACAGTATTATATTTCTGAAATTTGACAATGGCTATTATTATGCCTAAAGGAAGAAAACTAGGATTTTTGCTTTTCGGTAATTTTCTCCTCCATTACTGGAAACTCTAGCCCTAAATTTCAGTTGACCCTCTAGGTCACTATTAATCAACATTATGTATCATTTGAAACTCCAAAACATGTTCTTCATCTTTCTAGTCTAGTGTTTTAAAATCCAGTAGTGGGTGTTTTTTTAACATAAACGTAGTAAATACAGCGTAGGGGAACATGATATGAGGATATCATATTCTTCACTAGTACCACTGGTCACTTTTAAGCATTGACAAAAAATCACCTAAGCCTGAGCTTAGAAGCCAGGGAATAGGGATCCAAGAGGCTTCCTGGGAGTTAATGAAAAATCATGTAGCAATATTCCAACAAAAACCTAACAGATACATACAAGTGGAATTCTGCAGTCTCTTATGCCTTTTACAAGTTCTTTGGGTGAGAAATGTGCTTCTCCATCTAGCACAAACATCTCGTCTCCATTTAAGTTTACTAAGTGCTACACATTTCAGAACACAGAACTACTATAAAGTTTGGACCCATTTCATTTCTGCCTCAGTAGAATTTAAATGTAGGTAACTTCTCTTCCCTCTGATCTTGCCACAGTGCTGTACCTTCCAGTAGAAAATCCTCTTTAGAGTTGTTCCCCAGATTCCCTTCCTCACTGGGGTATCTGGAGAGCTTTTTTCACTCTAAGCCTTCAAATATTTCACTTGCATTCTTACACTGCATTTCAAGTGTGTGTCATAAGGGTAACATTCAGGAGCTGAGGATTTCCCTCAGCCCTGTGACCTACCCTGTGACCATGCCTCAAGGCTAATTACTAGTCCAACACATGACACAAGTTCATAAGCAGTGCTTGAAATGGGCATTGTTATAACAGGGACAGAGCATGAACACTGTGTACCCTTACTCTCTCCTCCCACCCAGCCAAATTTTTTAAAGTATTACCCCAGGGCACTATAGACAGGCATACCCATCTCTTGAATGGGGTTGGATAAAGTGTCTAAAGATTATGTCATTTCTTTTGCAGAAGAGATATTTGTCCTATGGCTGTAACAGTAAAACAAGGAGCCTTCAGGGCTAATGTGGAGTAACTTAAAGGTATGTTAACAGCATTATTCACGGTTCTCATACCTTAGCCCTCAGCTTTGTAGTGATAGAGCAGGCTGCCCTATTCTTGTTTACACTACTATAAATTTGGTGAGCAATTATTTTGCATGTTCTGAATATGTTTTATCAATGATCAGCACTATGGCATGAGTGAAGAAAAAATGGTCTCTCATAGCCCTATCAAATGTCTGACTCTGAAATATATTCCAGAGACATACCTCAAAGCGTCCATTCCTATACCTGGGCAAAGACATGGACACCTGAAAATAATACAAGGTCAGATGAGGGGTGCACATCTGGACACAGATTCGGGGGGTGATAATTTTCACTGATGCATGAGTTTCAGCTCTTACCCCAGGCAACTGTTCTCCTATCAGCTACCCGTGAAAATTGGTCACATATGTCTTCTGAACTCTTTCACTGCTGCAATTTGATAGGATCCTGCACATAAACATCTCCCCTGACCCTTTTTAGCTTGCCTCGCAAATTTTTTACCCAAATGATAGAGGGTGACCAAACAATTTAGGGTACTTTGGGATAGGGTTGTGTAAAAAAAAATAGGAAATGTAATATAATCATACTAAGAAAGAGGGGAATTTTAACAAGAAGATGAGAGGAGAGATTTCTTTGTAAGCCTCATGAAAACTGTGTTGAATTTAAAACCAAGATGATGCTCGAACTCTAGGCAACAATCTTGCCTTGGGTGTAATTGTCATTCCTGTCTTCAATATGTAAAATTTTGCAGTATGCTACAAAGGCAACCAAATAGTATGGATTGAACAATCAGCACTGTAGAGAGCTTAATCCTTCTGGGTAGGTGGTATAAGCCTTCTCACAGAAGGTCAAACCAAGGCCAGACCTGAGGTCAAGAGGAACTGAAGGTCAGTTTGGATGGAGCTGTGAGCAATGTTACAGTGGAAGAGGGACTAGATGACCTTTAAAGGTCCCTTCCAACCCAAACCATTCTATGATTATATGAAGATACTACATATTTCTTAGATGACACTTGGCATTTTTCAGGAGCTAGTTTGGTCCAAACACAGTGTGTTGCTGTGTTGCTCACATTATTATTATTATTATTATTATTATTATTATTATTATTATTATTAGCCAATGTAATAATAATTTCTGCAAAGCTGCAGAAAAGAAGTATGTTAACTCAAGACTGTTTCTGCATGCACAAAAAGAAAAAGACAGAAAGACCCTAAACCCCACCTTTTTATCAATACAAGAAGAAATTTAAAAAAAAAAAAAAAGAGACAAACCCCACCACCACCCCACACCCCCCAAAAAAGAAGATATATTAATTGTGTTTTCTGCAGGAGACAAGAAAGGCTGAGCTCAAGGGAGGAGCCTGGGAAGGTTTCTTTCTGCTACTCCCACCAGCCACAAGCCACTGACACTTCTACTGCAGCTTATTTTTTCTTTTAACAGAGAAGGGTCATGAGCAGAAAAAGACCACTGCCCACTTTTAAGAATGGGATCCATGTGATTAGAGTCTCTCTCCTGGCATAATAAATCACATTTTCCTATGCTATTCACTATTGCTGAATACTTCCAGTGTTCAATATTTCAAGTATTTCTGTTGGTCAAAGCCCATACTGATTTTCTGGAAGTAGTTTCATTTGCATTATACTTGTACAAAAACATGATTTATTTTAAATGTCAGGAATAAATTATAGTTCTCCTGATTTTGTAGAAGGTTTTTCTCCCCAACAAAATGCATTATTCTTCCCCAGAATTACCAGGTTTCCTCAGGTCTTGGTTTTCCTACTCTTTATTTAGAAAGCCACGCATATGAGTACACTAAATGTTTATGAATATAATTTATGAGCTCAGTTGGGGTTTTTTCTTGTCAAAAGTAAGAAGTTGGCCTATGTGTGTGGTCTGAAAAATTCTAACTATGACCAGACTGAAACCATGGGAGTGACGGCAACTTCACATTCATTAGGCAAAATGTTCAAAAATTCCATATATGACATAGAAAATATGTCCTAAATAGTAAGGAAACATACATCATCTCTAAGCTAACCAGGTTGTTAATTCAAAATAAAAGGCCATAAGGGAAGTTAAGAACAAGATATTCGTCAGCAACATTACAAAGAACATAAATAGTGTACTATTTTCCTGGCTGAACTAATTTATTTTGCTCTAGTGTATTTGTTTAATGGTTTCCTTGTCAAAATTAAAGAGAGTCTCTCCATTGAGTGTATAGGAAGCTAGATCATGCCTCAAGAGAAGACACGACACCAAAGTAACCTCTTATGACTTCCAAAACAACCTCCCATTGCACTCAGGGAGAAAATCCTGCCTCCTCTGATACTTAGCACAGGCCCTCAAATGTTGCCCAGATTTCTGGAGAATGAGAACCAGTCCTTCATCACTGCAGGTCATCCCAAATAGTGGTTTTCATTGATTAACATTGCTTCACAGGCAAAACTGCTTTTTATTGTAGGAAAATACAGGATAATCAGGAGCAAGGCAGTAGTATTTGTTTTTCTCTATTGGAAAAGACATCAGATTAATTTCCCAAAGATTCCAAAAGCAAAGCTTCCTATTCTCTTAGATTTATCAGGTTATAATTCCTCACAGCCAATATTTTGACATGAGTGAAGCTAAGAAGTATAGATATTTTTAAAATAAAGTGAAAACTGAAAAAAAAAGGTTGAGTTGGAATTTCAAAATAATGATTCCTTAATTGCTTTTACATGGTGAGTAGAGCTGAAGAGACAGTGACAGGGAGTGGGCTTTTTTTGAAGCAATTGTTACTTCAGTCCCACTGGACATGGAATGGGAGAAACATATTCTGGCATCACACAGTCCTTCACATTTACTAACTTGTCTCTTGAATTGGGGAGTTCCTTCTTTCTTGCCTCTAGTGTACAATTTACCATATAGTTCAAGTATTTATAACTAGGTTACTTTTCATGTTCCCCTTGGTGCCTGTTTTACAAGATTTTGATAAAGAGAAGCATATCCTATAAATTCAAAGTTTGAAATCCACTGGGACTTATCAAGTTTCGGTTTGAGGATTCAGAAACTTTATTAGAGACAGCAAAATTCTCAGCCTCCGCCTATTGTACACCTAATAAAGGAAACTTTCCTGTTTACATGGTGGTTAAAGAAAAATGTTGATCAGAGATCTTTAGCTAATCTTGTGTTCCATAGAAATGCAGACAATTTTCTGAAAGAAGAATGTGTTTGAAGCTCCCAGAGAAAGAGGTCTCTGGGCATTGACTACTTGTCCACAGGAACAAGGAACACCTTCAGGTCTGTCTCTGATACTGTTGGATCTGTGGCTACTGTAAATGGATAACCTTCACAGGCCATTAGTTTTGTTTTTGTTAACCCACAGAATTAAACCCATGGGCACATTTAGAAGGTTTATTTTAGTCTGATATTCCAATGACCCATCATTCTGCCTACAGGAGTCCAAATACTTCCAGAGTGGATACATAATCAACTATCAATTTATATGCAATTTATCATAATGGAAATTCGGTCAAATGTCACAATCTTCTCGAGCACTATTCTTTACCATTGTGTCTGCCTTCAGAGACATCTTGAGGAAGAGGGTCCTTAATGGGTTTTATAAAGCACTCATATGCAATGCCTGACACTTTAAGTCAAAGCCAGCTCCTTACTTAGTTCCAAAATCACGCGGTACCATCTGGGTTTTCAGATAAGGCACTTTCTGCCTTGTTTTTCATGGGCTGAAAAATACTAGTTCAGCTGGCATTTCTCAGTTATCTGTCCTGCCATCTAAATTTCTCAGTCATTTAAGAGTGCTCAGAGTTGATGAGGACAGTACTGTTGTTTTAAACTAGATACTAAGTTATTTTCAAATCTACTCCAAGCTTTCACTTGTAAAAGACTTAGTAAGTCTATCAACCCTGGGTAGTCCAAGCTTTGCAAAGCAATGCTTTAGGAAGATACCTGAGAAAGAATTTGCAATTTTACTTTACAAGTCTCAGACAAAAAAACAGAGAAGCTCCAACACAAGCAACTTTACATTTGCAACTATTTGCTTCTGAAGTTTTCCCTTCCTCTGGCCAGTCTCAATTAAACTTTCAGCTTTGTTTGGCTTTTAAGTAGACCATATGCATTGGATCTGATTCATTGTAATGTCCTCTTGCATATTTGATGTGGTGTTTCTGTTGGGTGTGCTGTATTGTCATTCACATGCAGCAGTGATGGAGCAAATGGGTTGTGTGAAGCTTCACTGCCCTCTGGAGTACCAAAAGCAAGGAAAAGGGAAGCAAAATTCTCCTGGGGTGCTCAGGACACAAGCATCTCTTGCTGTATCCCCCCATCCCCGCTGTTTCTTCAGAACCAGATACACTGGGTACCTGGGGCAGGCAAGTTTCCCAGCTGAGCAGAGCAGTCTATGCTGGCCCTCCAGATCACACTTATGTTTTCTCAGAAGTCAAAAAATGCCAACATCAACCAAAGCTGCAAAGGTATCTGGCACAGATCTCTTTCTTGCAGGCATACTGGGACCTGCAGGACCGGTGCCTTCATCTCCTTATCTCAGTGTATCAGCCTTGGGTCTGACGGACAATCTGCAATATGAGCAGAGAACACAGGTCATAAGTTTTTACTTGCTCAAATACACCTGCACGTGTGTGCTTTGCTCTGTTCCACAGCTCAACTCAAAGCCTTAGGAGATCTCACAGCTCTGAAACACTAGCAAGAGTACAGTTTTAAATCATCTTTCACACAAAGATCTTAAACCAATTTGCTGGCATTAATTAAGCCTCATAAACTCCTGTGGGAGTTAAATAAATGTTGTTATACACATTTTATACCAGAGCTTACCTTAAGAGAGTTTTTCTAAGTCCTTGTTCCTGCTGACGTATGCAAGAGCTACAGTCAGTATGAATATGCTGACATGTTGAAATGCTGCTTCTTGCAGGTAAGCCTCAGTTTAGTTTTCCATTAAAGCAGCATGTGGAAAAACATACTTAACTATGCCCAGTGTGATTTAAATATGTTGCATACTCAAGGGCATACATGAAATAAGACATGTCAACCACACTGTTTCAGGCTTTGTAAGACAGCCAATAGACTTGCAATAAGGTAGACTCTGGACATAATTGTAACATTCATTTTAAATATCATGAATGCTGATCAATCCTGGTTTAGATTTTAGACACTGGGCAATGTTGGACATTTTGTTAGCCTTTTAACTGACAGTCATATGAAAGGTACTTTGATTTCCCCACAAGATCCCTTTAAAGCAGGCCATACACAGTCAGTTGAGCTGATGCTGTGCATTTTTATGGAGCTTATATAAGTTTAACCCCTGGATTGATACACCACTCTTCAGAGACAGGGCTGTTGAAGTCCCTTTGCTTATTCCTGTAAAACACAGGTGATATTTTTGGCATTGCTGCAAGACAAACTGTCTACATTACTGAGCCTCCTATCCAGTCATGAAATGAAATGTTTTCTTTTTTTCTTGAACACCAGAAGAGTTGCTGAGGTTTCATTTCTGACTACTATGAAACTCATAATTTTGTCATTGGCTTTACTAGGACTGAAACATCCCCTAGACCAAAGGTATTCTTGACAGTCAGTGGACCCTTGGGCACAGGGGGACCACTTCTAAGGCAGCATACGAAAAGCCAATCTGTCATGCATAGTTTTTAATTCTCTCTGTGGACACCCTAGAAAACCATTACAGATCCATATTGAGAAAAACTTTGAAAGCCACTTCCTTTAGCCACTGAGAAAGCTAGGTTCAATAAAAAATTAAAGTCATATCAGCACTGCTCAGTTTGGGGCTGTATTGAGGTCTCTTGACAACAACAAAGGCCTGTTTCTTATATATATGTCTGAACTGTGGTCCAATCTGTGCATGTCCCAACTTGATGGACACTTTGCTTCTGTGTTTAACAGCACATATGTCACATATGTTTCTTGATGGGCTTCACAGCATCGTCTTGCCCCCAATTTCAAATCTTCTTATGCTAAAGCTACAGTCTCTCTTACTTTCTTTTTCTGGATTTGCCTTCACCTTACAATGTTACAAGTCCACTTCACATCTTAGGGATTTTGTCAGTGCTAAGATACGCAAGAAACCTTGTGCAACAGAATTAATATGGTTTGAGTGTAAATTTGCCAGCTATACAAGTTTAGCTCCATAAAGACATTTTTGGGTTATTTTAGGCTTTCAGAAACTTTGCAACACCAGAACTGAAGGAATAAGGTAGAAAAAAACCCACTTAGAAATCTTAATCAGAGAGAGGAACCCACTGAACCATTTGAAAAGTGCTCCTGCCACAACAACTAAGGCCCGAAATACAGCCATCTGCCTCTTTTTTCCTTTCCCCTTTGCTACACTTCCTCTCACAGATGTTTTTCATCATCTAAGGTAGCAATTCAGGCATTCTTGTAACTGATCCTAAGGAGTGTGCTGCATGTGATTAGCATCAAGTCACCAAAGAACAAAGAAATGCAATTAATCCCTGTTTAAATAAAAAACAGATTAGATAAGATTAAATATATTAGAAATGGGTAAACCTCAGATGGTTTGAAGACCAGAATTGGGCTGGAAAAGCATTTGTGAGTGCCAGTATAACCCAGATCCTATCCAAACTTTCTGATCCTTCCATCCAAGAAGACTGGAAAGCACAAGAAAAGCTCTCCTGTATCATACTTCACACTTCCTGTGCTCAGATACAGTTGGAAAAAACCCCACAGTCATGGTATATTGACTTCTGGCACTGACACCTCTGATTATGCTCAGTACAAGAACATATTGAGGACAGAGTTGCCCACTTATTATTTTTTAGTTGAAAGGACCTGCTATTGTTAAACAGATTTCAGAGTGGATTTGGTTGGTTGGTTGGTTTTGTTATAGGCTGAATTTGTTTCTGAGCTTTATGGTAGAAACAATGACCACTGCTCTGTTATCCCCTTGGTATTCATGATATTCCATGCGCCTCCAACTGAGCATTTTGAGCAACTTGTCTTCACAAAAATAAGTCCCATTTGTTGATAGGAATGGGTTGTCAGTATTATGATTTCAACAACATTTTTGTCAACATCTGAAATGGAGACATTTTGACCGGCCCATAAAAGTGATTGCAAATAGCAGCGAAAGACTCTTTCGTAGCAGCTTGCAGATCTGGCCTGATCTGTCAGCAGGATTGGGCTTCAGTTCATTTCATTACAGGACCTGCAGTAGTATTTTTAAAGTGAACCTGGAACCTCAGTTTTTAAGCAACATATCCTAAGAGTTCTTGTTTTATCAGAACCAATCTTCATTACCCTTGTTCACAAATTTCTACTATTTCTCCATGTAGGATAGAATTACATAATGAACTTTTATCAATCAGGAAAAAAATTATTAAATAAACTGGGTGACTGGACAGGCACTTAGCAAACCTCTTTGAAGAACTATATTAAGAGCGGTGCCTCCCTGAAATTAGCATCTTCTACACCTTTCTTTTACATACAATCCTATGAAAGTAGAAAGTGGGTAACAAAAACACTGTCTCTGGAAAGAAAAAAAATCACTCAGTATCAGAATCATGAACTATATTCAGAATTTTCCTCGTAGGAATGGTCACTTCAGAAAATGTGTTTATAGTGAAATGACAAGCAGAGGCTATTGGGAATTAGAAGTATATACATGCATCACAATGTAATCATTTCCCACATCCATGACAACTTTCACTGTCTTTAGTTTGAATAAGTGAGATCAGAGACATTCTGGGCCTCTCCTGTTGGAATGGTCCAGCTAACCTCTGGAAAGCAGCCATTCAGTACACATCATAATTTGCTCTCAGACTGAACTGGAGTTGCCATTAAATCAAACATATGGGGCCAGATCCTCAGCTAATGTGAAGTAAAGTAGCTTCACAGAAGGCAATTTATGGCAGCTAAGATCTGATCTATGGTGTTAAGTACACTGGTAAAGTTTCAACCATCAGGCAAAAATGTTTCCCAAACATTTATTATCCATGGCTGGATTTCAAATCCTTTCCTCAGGGTGCCTAGCACCCTCCTCAAGGAAGAGCCTTACTGAGATCTCAGATCTACAACGAAAATAAAAAAAGGCCTCAACAGGAGGAGAGTAGGCTCTTCAGTGCTAAAGAAGTAAATGCCTCAGAGATCTCAAATTCTAACCCTTCTACAAACTAAACAAAAATATCTCTCTTGCCTGAAACCTACCCGCAGAAAATTTTAAAAATATAGTTTGTCAAACATTTTGGATTTTATTGCTAATGAAATACTAATAAAAATGTGAAACAGTAATTTATTTTGTGGTGCTGCACTCAAAGAGTGAGAATACTTGGTAGCTGTGTGTTCAAGATTAATTGCTGGGAAACGCTTTTAAAATCTGTTCTGTCCTTTGCCTATTTAGATTTATACCACCTCAGATGTTAACAGCCATTTGGTGGTTTCTTAATGCCAAATGTAAATACAAAAACAAAAAGAAAATGTTCCTTGTGCATTCATACTTGCCTTTACTGGCAGAAGGCCACTTCTGTCACTCAGAGTTCAGACTGTTCTTCTTTTAATTTGGCATCAATTCCATGGCTGCTCTTAATAGTATTATTGGTGTTGGAGAAAAGCCAGGCAACACACTTTTCTAACCAATTTGTCCAATAAAATTGATTATTTTGTTAGTTAATCTGTCACTTCTTGAAAACAGAAATCTTTAATGGCATTTTTACAAATATTCTTGGTTTATGTCTTATGTTTTCCCATTGCTCTGCATCAATACCAAAGCTTCTACAAGAGCTAATTAAATTTTGATACATTCACAGAAAATTGACTGCTCAGCATTGAGCAGAATCTTCATTTTGACACCTTTTTTTTCCTCTAGAGATAAAAAAAGTGACTGTTTCAACTCTGGGTTGATATTTTTTCTTGTCTTACTCCTACAGTCCTTTCCCCCCACAACACACCAGCTTTTCCTGGGAAAAAATAGAAAAAGACACTGCAAAATTAACAAAGCTGGCTTGTCTACAGTCATGCATTCCGTTCTGCAGTAACTGCAGGTCCTTGGCTTCATCCCCACCACTGTTCCTGTTCCCTTCCCTTTCCCACCACTGAACAGTGCCATCAGCTGACTCCTTCCTTCCCTCACTAAAACCTGAGCAAATGACTGGCTCCAAATGAGGCACTTGTGGCTGACCAACCCATACACGTGTGGCTTTGATGAGCTGGAACATTAAATAACGCTAATGTTTGAATACCCCCTAGAGATTTTCTTCCCTGAACCTTTTTTCTATCTTCGCACATCTATCAGTTTTCCAAGGTTTAGGAGCACGTCTGAGATGGTTACTGCTCTGTCTAGAGATGTTAAAAATGGCCTGCAGGTTCAGCAGTTATACTGCAGATGGCCTGGTAGATGAGCAGATGAACAGGTTGCGGCACTGCCTTCTTTTAAAGAGGAGCCAGACAACACAGGGCAGAGAACAAAACACAAAAATCTTCATAACCATGTCTAATAAAAATGATTATACATAAAAATTGAATCAACAAAATATGTTATATTTCAAGAAAAATCCTGGGGAAAAAAAAAAGCCAACACACATTACATCCTAAGAATTCGTTGTTTCCTGTACTGGACTGCAAAAGAAGTCAAGCAACAGATTGTATGACAAGCACTGCATGTTCACTGACACTCTGGTTTTACCTCTAACACAGCTTAAATCAGAAGCATAGTAAACAGGGCTGCAAGGAGGCATTGAACATAAACTAGGTACTCCTATCTGGCCCTGGAAACTGTACCTTCAGAGGGCCAAGCTTAAGTACCTAGTGCCTCCTCGCCATATGGATCCAGGTGGTTAAGTGCATTTCTGCAGTGTAGTTGTGTCTTGAATATTTTCTAAGTGGAATGTAGGCACCTTGATGGAGCTTATATTAATTAATTTTATTTTCTTTGGCTGTAACCATCTGTATGCCAACACACTGGATTGGTCATCATTCCCTGCCCTGGGGTGAGCCCACAGCCAGGGCAGTGTTGCAGGGGCTCAGCTGTGTGCTGTTACCAGGGCAGCAGCCTGCTGGGCCGCTGTCATTGGGCACACAGAGGAGTTACCAGCAGCTGCCTGCTGCCCACACACACCTCTGAGCAGGAAGGACTGTGCAGGAGGAGAAGGTACCAATACACAGACCTACCGTGCACTAAGGGTGCCCACAGCAGCTGTAGCACAATGACAGCAACACCAAGCTCTAGTGCAGAGCAGCACAGCTTGGCCAGCCAGGTTAGCATTGTGCCATGCCCAGCTGATGTCCCCCCAGAAGTCTCTCTGCCTGAGAAAAGCTCCTCCTTTGGAGCTGCAAGTATCCCTCAGGGCAGGCTATATAACTTGGCCTGCCAAAAATTTAAACCAAAGGCTATTTCCTCTTGTGTTTAAGAGTATAAACAATGACAACTTATATCTGACATCTCTTAACTCAGGGAAAGGCTTTATATAAACATGTTTGGTGTCTTCTGGTTTCTTTCTCAACCAAACCCTTTAGAAAGTGTACGCACACTTCTTAATGATATGAGCAACATTTTCCTACTGCTGAGTACCGGAGAAGTGCTTGGCATAGCCTTTCTTCCAGCTTCAGTCTCTGCATTCAAATCCCCCACACATGGTGAGGCTGAAGCCTGGGCTCTGTACTTGCTTTTCCTGATGAGATGTGCCTGCAGTCCAAAGGTGAAGGTTGTTTATGAGCCCCGAGTCCTTGCACCTCGTCTTCTGCCTTCCAACCCCATCCCAGCACTGGTCTCCAGCCTGATTGGAAGAGATCCTCTGCATTCTGCATTCCTTGGAAAGCATTCTCTGTTTAACAAAACTCAAACATTTTATTAAAGCTCAAATGGAGGCTCTGCACAACATTAGCCATTTGTGGCCAAACAGTGCAATCCTTATAGCACTCAACGTTGTGAGAAGTCCCAGAGTGACGCTCTGTGTTATCCATGAGAACACCATGATCCCAGACTGTTCTACATGTGGCTTTGCTCACCTGTCCATTTCCAAATGGGCTGGGGTTTACCAGACCAATCCCTATGAACCTTCTTACTAGAAAACATACTTATCTGATGACTTGAAACAACAAATTGAGAGAACTTCTTTTAAAGCTTTCAGGGGGACCTCTGTTTCTGAAAAATAGATAAATATATAATAAAACCAGAAACATCAGAGAGCAATTTACTAGAATTGGAGGCACAGATGTTTCCTAACCTCTAAGTAGACTACAGAAGCCATTCCTTTGAAAATCCTCATGTTTTCCAAACCATGTACCACTTTGTG
The DNA here is from genome assembly GCF_003945725.1 of Corapipo altera. Classification (NCBI taxonomy): domain Eukaryota; kingdom Metazoa; phylum Chordata; class Aves; order Passeriformes; family Pipridae; genus Corapipo; species Corapipo altera. Next base: position 11,795,646 of record NW_020884880.1, read on the forward strand.
CACATTTATGTGCTTACGCTGCAGACACCTCAAGTGTTCAGAAAGGATAGAGCAGCAGCAAGTGAAACGAGGGTCAGGTCCAAAGGAGCTAACTAAGATAGGTCCCCCTAACATCTACTCTGCCTGTACTGCTAAGACTTCTTCTGTTCTGTTCAATGGACCAAAAACTTAGAAGAATGCTAGAAGCAGTATACAATAAGCCTAGAGGTAATAAATTAGGATAAGGTTACATAAGGTAGACATTTGAATAGGAGAAATAGGCACGGAGCCAAGGTTTTCTCCAGGCTTCAGTGATCGGGGCAAGAAAGGTAGAGAGGTCAGAACAAGGAAGATGAGAAAAAGACCCCTGACTCAAAGGCCGGATCTACCACCGAAATTGATTGCCAAGAGAAGCAGCACCCTAAGCTCCTCCTAGACTCTACCTATCATTAATAGATGTTGCAATCATATGAATATGTATAAAAATCAGATATGAAAACTGTATAAAAACCCTGATGTTGTGTGATACCTTTGAGCGAGTTTGTGCAGGGCGACCTGTCTCACTCCCAACATTGCAAATACCTTTGCTGCTTAAAGACAAAAAGTCTCTGAGCAGTTCTTCATACTGGATTTTTCAGCATCATTTGGTGACCGCAGGCACGACACCTTCTCCACCCAGCTACGGAATCTGTCAGAGTTCAGGACCCCCTTGGGCACCATCGGGTAAGTTTTTACCTGAAGGGGCTCCCCCTCTTCAGTGGCTTCCTGCAGGGGCTGGACAAGAACGCTGCCTGTTGACAAAAGGTATTTATATTTGGGTTTGTCTATTTTGGTTTTGGAATTTCCATAAGACAAAGACAGGATGCCGTCTCGCTGGGATAGTGGAAAAGGACATTTTTCCTGGGGGAGTTAGCCCCTGAGAGCTGGTGTGTTCCAGATTTGTTTGTATTTGGCCAAATATTGCATATTTTGAAGGAAACAAGGTATCTAAGAGATTTTGGCTGAACCACAAGGTTTTGCATGCATGGATAGGCGTTGCAACAAGATTTGTCCAAAAACATTCCAAAACAGGGACTAAGTTACCAAAATGCCTATCAGTCAGCTTTCAATGTGGAGAAGTAGCTCTCAAGACAGGTGGTCTCACACTACCTATTTACTGGATAGGAGTAAAGCCCACTGTAGTGGGGGAAGGCAGAAATAAGTAACCTGAAGAAATCCCTCCAGCCTGAGTAACCTGCCCAAGAACAAGAGCTGCATAACATGTAAGGAGTGGTCCTGGAGCTTGTGTCACTTCCCACACGCTGCAGGTAGCCAAACACACTAGGGAACTACAACCAAAAAAACTCAAATTACAGCTAGTCAGAGTATTTATAGGGTATCTATCTTGTTGAGTGGCTTCTAATGGGCTTTGAGGGGCTAGAAGATTGCCTCTGTCCTAATCCCGACAACAGGCTTGTGGACAAGGGGCTGCAAACGTCAACAGGGTCACCAGCCTGACAGAGGCTAAGACTATCACTGCCATAAAAAAAAAGCTTAGGAGCCATTGCTGGTGGTAACAGAGCTACATAAATTTAGAAATTAATGCCTCAGAAACAGACAGGTCTTTCCTGAGAGGTCACAGAAGGAATATAGAAAGATACAGAAATACAAAGTTCAAACTGCTTTGTCCAATCCCAAAAGTCTTATACCTCAGCACTGAAATGGGATTGACTCTAACAGATGTACTAGCACTTTGTCTCAAGCCTAAAAATCAACCACTGGTGTTGCTTGACAACAAGCATCAGCTTTGCCATCTTCACACTGCCAGCTACTCCCTCAGCTTTGCTATTTTATCTGCTCTAACCAAGACCCCCCAGCTGGACTCCTGGGCATCATTTCCCACCTCAGCCCTGACAAGTATCACCCTCACTCCACCCAGGACCTGCCCTCTGTCACTGCTGGCTGCAGTCTGACAGATCAGCCCCAAACATTTCAGAGGCACACCTGCAGCCTTGCTTTAAGTCCTGTTTCTGCACTCTTCCTCCCAACCCACCAGCTGCTTCCCAGATGCTGATACCTTAACCCCTTCCCTGTTTTGCAGAGCATTAAACCCTGTTAATGAAGGTGAGATATCTATCTGTACTATGTGGTGCTAAAACCTCTTTTGGTTTTATCAACCTACAGGCCCAGTCTTATACTTCCTCTATTTCTTGTGTACCCAAGGATCTGAAATGAGGGTATGGAACAGCCTGATTCTACAAATCTGATAGCAGGGGGAGGACTGTGGTTTAAACAATTCCCTTCTGAATATAGAATTCAACAGACATATTTTTCAAGAGAAATCTGCAGAGCTTCTTAGCACCTTTAGCTGTACCAAGCAATGCCACACCCAAGGGTGAACACTGCTGGTGCAGGGTTTGCCTTGTATTTAACAAAAGCCTTAAAAATCTCTCCTAAATAGGCAGGGGTTTATACACTACATGTAGATATAACTGCAGCAAAGCTCTGTCAGACACACAGATGAATCCATCTCGCTTTCTGAAGACTGCTGTGGTCAGCCCCAGTATAATGCCTTACGCAATGGGTCTAACAAACCTTCTGATGTTTATGCTTAGAAGCATGAAGTGCTACAAGCAGAATTGAATGAAAATGCTTCAGGTTCTGAGTGTCTCTCTAACCTGCGAGACCACTAAAATAATGTAAGTTAAAATAAATTAAAAAATTTAAAAAAAAAATAAATTTTAGACAAACATCCCACAACAAGCTCAAGGTAAAAGCACACATGGCACAGTGTTCCAGCTTGGAGGTCTCTATCCTCACATATTATTAAATATCTTTAGCATTAAGTATTTCTAATTTATTATCATTTGCAAGCATCTGGACAACCTGGCAACTGTGACAGGGTTGGGATTTGAATCTCAAGCTAATAAAATCTGTAGTGAAACCTTTAAACCAAACAGATGAAGTCAGATGGGATTATTAGTTAATGTGTGTCATTGACATGTTAGCTTCAACCCCATACTGGCCACACGGTGAAGGTGTTGGGATGAAACAGTTGAGGTCTGGCAGGCCATTTTCAAATGAGCTTCCTGAGAGATATTTACAGAAGACAAGTACATATCACTGCACTGAGGGAGGTATCAGTGAGCCACAGCAGTGGAGCACTTCCAACTTCTATACTTTCTCTCCGAGGGCACACCTCCTTCTGCCTTAGGATCTTGGCTTTTGCTTAGTGGTGGAGGGGCCCAACAGTTTTGCTTTTCTGATGCTGTGCACTGTCTTCAGCATTTTTGCATTTTGTTGCTGTTCCAGGGAATTCCAAAAAAAAACCTGAACTGCATTTGGCAGCCCTGCATGGAGCAGGCATTTATAGTGAGAAAATTGTTTTCCAAAGTAAGCCAAACTCTAACCTTTGACATGGGATACAGTTTTGCAAGCCTAAACTAGAAAAGACTATGCACATACCTGAACCATCAGTATCATATGTTGCTTTGACCTAAAACAGTCAGGAGGCCATCCTCTCTCTACACGGGCAACAGAATTTTTATGAAACACCCTAACACCTCTCAGTTTCTAAACTTAGGTGTTTTTCATACTAGCTACCTCCTGCCAGCAGTCATTGAAAGTCCTTGCCCAGTCCCTGGTTGTCCATAGCACTTCCCAAGTCACTCTGCTCATGTGTTGGCAGCTGTGACAGCTCAGTTCTGCTCAACTGGGACTAGCCATGTAGAAGCATCACCTTCATCTTGTTGTCTGGTCACAGGGAAGAAACCTATCTCTCCTTCCCTAGAAGACCACAATGGAAATTAAAATGAGGGGGGAAAAAGTTTAAAAAAAAAGGAGCTAAACTTTATTTCAAATAGTTTTCATAAATGTGTCTCAAGAGGTTGATTTTACTTTCCTTCCCTATTTCTTTTTCCTTCCTTTCTGCCTTCCTGCCTTTACTTGGATTTTATTCTCTCATTTTTCGACTCCACTTTTCCATCCTTCATTATTTTTTCTCCCACATCTTCTCTTGAGCACCAGCACAAGAGAGGAAATGCAAGAAACAGAAAAGTACAACAGAAAAGTACAACTTTACTAAGTTGTAGGAGAGGTGGATGTAAATCTCGAACTGGTTTGTTAGTACTTTTGAAAACTGACAATTGGAAAAAAATTAAAAAGGTCTTTTCTGTTTTAAATAATCTGTATCTATTTTATCACCAACTCTATACCTATAGAAAATATGCACTTTTGGTAGAAGTTGATTAGTTCAAACCCAGACTGTGAGAAGCTTATACAGCATGTCTCTCCTTTTACAAAGGTTTAAAGTCAATAGATCAGGATAATTCATGACACTAACAAATTGTCTGCAACTAGATTAGGGAAGATTTTTGTTTAGTGGATTGATAATTTTTAAGCACCCTGATGCAAGATTGACCTAATCTGTGAGCAAATAGGACAGTTTTTGCCCTGAGCACCAGAATACTTTTTTTAACTTGGTAAGCTAACAAAACAGTTGGTGTAGTGCACTCTATGTACACAGGGAGAGGGTAGTATTGCATATTTCACTCACAGGGACAAAAAATAGCTAAGTTGGTGCTGCTCAGATGTAAAAATTTTTTCATTTTTTAACTGATTTTTAATACCTAAAAGGTGATTCTTAATCTAAAACGTGATAGGAAGATATTAAAGAACTATATTAAAGAAAAAAAACCAAAACAAAACAAAAAACAAACCAAGCTGTTGTTGTTGTTGTTGTTTTGGAAGGAAACTTCATGTTCCTTGACTTTCCCATGGAATTCATTTGAGGCTTCTGGTTTCCAAACAGTGGTGTGAACACATAGCCCTCTCCAAGCTTTGTCCAGCATCTCATGAGCAAAGCATCATGAGTTGCCCCAACAGAGCAGAAGCTGGTGCAGTAAATTATATTCTTCTCTCAACACCAGAAAACATAAAAGGTGACTCCCAACTGTTGGAGAGCGAAGTTTCAAAACTAATCTCCATCTGCACATCTACCCATCCAGCACTGATCTGGCTAATAATCACTATTCACATTTGGATCATCAATGATTATGTCTTATTGTGAGAGCTATGATGGTATCTAACATTATGAGAAGTTAGATCCCTGCCCTGAAGAGTGCTGATCTCAAGAAGGAGGAGTCTGAGTGATGACTGCAGACTGGTACAAAGGCAAGGAAAGAATTTAACTGAAGTAAACATCACCAGATTTGTATGGCAGTGTTGTGCCTCAGCAACAGGAGCTGAGATTTCAGGGTTGAAGAAGCCATGGAAAGAGAAATTTTCAAGTATTTTTTTCCCCATTTTAGTAGCTGGATGAGGCCTATGGGCTGTTCAAGGCAGAAATACAATGACTTAGAAGCTGTGGGACTGTGAGGAAGGAAAGGCTTCCCAACATATAGTGGGTAAAGGCAAGAGACAGCAAGAATGAACTGCAAGCAGACATATACACCATGAAGAGACATGACCAAGAATGTGAATGATAAAGAGACCAGACATAAAGTATAATGCTTTCATTTAAGCCCATGGTTTAAGAAAGAGGCTATAACCTGCTGGAGATATCATTTCAATGGAAGCATAAAACCAGAACCCAGATTACTAACTCTCATTAAAGATTTGCTGGCCCTTTTTTACATACACTCTGGCCCCAAGGATCTTTACCCAGGCATGCTGGTCAAACTCCATATGCTACTTTCCTATTAGAAGTCACTTTCCTACAATTCATCCCATCATTTCACTTTAAGCATTTGCTCCTAAAAATACTATTATGCAGCCACTATTACGTAGCACACAACCTCAGATTAATATCAGATGATAAGCAATAAACCTGGTCTACAGCTCTGGCCCTGTATATATCTATCTCAGCAGGAACCCATCCGGACAGCTACATGCACACAAATTATTTTAGATCATCAAAGGTACCATCACAAGCACAATACTCCCCTGTGTATGCATCTGCATTTATAGTCATTCACTTGCACGTATATATAGCAAGATACCATGAGAGATTAGCATAAAAAGACCTACCCACTTCCTGCCATCACAGCCCTCATTAGGGTAAGACTACAGCTGGGGAAGGGGACAAAGTGTAAAAGAAGATAGTAGGAGTAAAGACAGCCCACTTTGCTTTGTGTAGGGCTGAAGATGAAATGACCTTGAGTCGTTATTACCCAGTAGTTCAAGTTGATTTGTTCTGTCTGTGATTTTTGATTTGGAAATACAGCAAGCCTGAGAAAAAGGATATGAAGTGACCTGTAGTTAGGACTTATATTTTTCCTTCCCCAGTGGATGTCCCTGCACACCTGCTTGTGGTGTAATAGTGCAATAAATTGAGTGCATTTCTATATCCACAAAGGGTCAAACTCTACTCAGAATTACACCCGTGTAAATCCCCAATAACTCCACTGGCCTCACCAGAGTTATTTGGCACAGATTTACACTTATGCAACTGAGAACTGGTTTTAAGTTACAGTATGAAAAGTGTTTCACCTTCAGGGTAAAAAAAATACTTCCAATGTCAGTTGTTGTTACATTTAAAATAACCAGAAGGAATTTCACCTGGATGGGATCCATCCACAATCCATGACATTTGCATGAACCTTTTCCCTTTATTTCTGGTGTTCATGGAAAAATGTCAAATTTTAATTCACAGCACATCCATGCCTCTTGTTTTGGAAGGGCTACTATGTCAGATCAATCATTAGGAAAAGGTGTTTATATTGATAACACATTTGTCTCTGAGATGCTACGGGATGTTCCAAGCCCGATTTCCTTTGAAGGAGGGCATCACTTCTATTATCAAAGCATGAAAAATAGCACACATTCATGACATCAAATGAAGACAGCACAGGATGCTGAGGGCTAAAGTGAGACTTCAGTTACATCGTGTAGACCCAGAGGAGTTCTAGCCACTTATGCTCCCATTCCTGCGATGCAGCTGGGCTCAGCACAGGTTCTGAGGCCCAGGGGCTGCTCTGCTGGCAAGAGGCAGTGCACAAACTGCAGTGGTCACCCCTCAAGCACAGAGCAGGCTGCCACACTCCGACCCACAGACACTTAGGTAAGGAGAAGTGTAAGGATCAAAAAATACAGGCTGTCAATTGTGACCTTTTGCATCCATTGATCCCAAATTGAGCTGAATTCCTTTAAAATATCTGAGCCATCAGTGATGATGTCAGAAGGCTTCTGGCTCTAGGGATTCAAGGGCTAATTTTCCCGAGATGTCCCCACCTCATTCTGGCTCCATTTTGGATATACAGGGGGGATGATTTGATACTCCTTCCTGCCAAACAGCTAAATTTCATTAAGATACAGCAGAAAGGTATGTGAGCTTGCTTTGTAACCCTATTGGAGTTTACATTTATCCATAGACCAGATTTAGTTAGAAATACAAACTTTGTTCTTTGAATAACCTCAGCTTGAACTGAGTCCTGTAAGGACTATCTTTGAGTTAAGGTAATACAAAGCAATAAAGCTTCCTGAGAACAGAAGACTGCCAAAGTTTAAGTGGTATATTTTGTGATCTGGATTATTGTCCACTGGGGGACTCAGATGAAAACACAGACTCATTTCATTTACTTCTCTAGTTGTGATTTGAACCATGATCCAAATTTCTAATAAAAATACTCAAAAAGCAAAGCTAGTGCTTTATCCACTACATACCAAGCCTTACTGTCCCTTTTCTAAAAAATCACAGTAATCCGAGGTGAAATAACACATGTGCAACAACTTGAATACTCCACAGAATTTCGGCTTCACCATTTCTTCTTTTTCAATAGCACAAACCACATACAAAGTGATGTACAGTGGGATATATCAGATGCGATAACAACAATTATGTAAATCACCTGCAACTGTAAGAACAAGAAGAAAAACATCTTGGGTATCTCCATAGAAAGGCAGCATTTCTACAAATGATTTTGTGCAATAAATCTTGACTGTTTCTTGGGCTCATTCCGGCAAGCAGTCAGTATAGTGAGCATATTCCATTCTGTCACAGGAGGCACAAAACTACATGGCCAAAGATATGTACCAAGCGTATCTGTGCCTGCATCTCAGGAAGACAGTCATATTAACAAATGATCACGAATATGTTTCTTGTTTTTCCTCCAGGGAATGAGATTCAAATGGTTTCTGTAAGCAGCATGGGAACAAAAAAAACCTCTAAATAAATCTCTAAATAAAATTGGCTGCAACCAGCTACATTCTCTCATGCAAGATGACAAATGATCAAACTTTTCTGAAAGGTCATTAGTCAAACTCAATTTTAAAATATCCAATTCAGGAAAAAATATCTTTAAATAAAAGCCAAAGCTCTACAGAGCACTAAATAAAAAACCTCTACCAATAAGTTTTTTCTCACTTAACTCTGTTAAAAAAAATCTAAACTGCAGGCTACATTCAAGTCAGGAGAGGACAAATATCTATTTTTTCCTCTGACAACAGTGAAGTGCTCCATAGAATTTAGGTCTGTCCTTACACTTAGGCTAGGCAGGAATGCAGCAGAACACCTATATGGTCCTAAAGACTCAGAAAAACTCAAAATACATTGCAGAAAATCCATAGAACAGAGAAAGAGCAGTTCCTTGTCTCAACACAGCACATTGCAATGCAAGAGGGAGAAGAACTCGTTCTCCCATTAATTTGTTTTCTACCAATATGCTAGTGATTTTAATTTGTGTCAGCTTACAGGCCCTGGACAGCTTCTATAGTCACTATCCATTCCTGATGATGGGTAAAAAATGTTTCCCTCCTACACTGAGAAAGCAAAAAGTTTCAAAAACATTCTCACTCCATTTCAGGCAGAAGATAACTTCCTCTCTTCTCCCTCTTTCCATGCTTGCAAGTAATGTTATGATGGACTACTGATCCTGATACTGTCTGGAATCACAGTGTCTCAGATTCAGGGTCCTGCTTAAGGACACCCACAGTGATTTGTACGAAGTGGAATTGCCTGCCTGGGAGAGACCAGGAAACACTCTTTCCCAAATGCTTGAGCTATGGGATTTCCCACCCCTCTAAGGTGCCAGAAAAGCCCTCTGGACTACTGAGCGCTCTGGGTTTCTCTCTCACGTTTTGTCCTGAAATTCTGGTCTGAATCTGAAGTATCTCTCTCTCTGTGACAGTTTTGCCAAAACAGGAACACATTTGCAAATTGTCGCTGTCTGTCCCAAAATGCACTCTACTTTGCCAAAAAACTACTAGACTTCTTGTGTCTGAGATTAGTTACTCAGCAGTTACTGTTTTGTTTCACTGTCCTGATTGGAAAACTGACCCCTGAGAAACAGTGATAAATACACAGTATCAGAAATACTATTCTAGTGAAAGTTTTAACTAAGATGTCGTTTGTACATCTATATTAAATTCATGAAATCTACAGTCCACAGAGCAAATGCCCTTAGATCTGCATCAACAATTGATTTGATATCAAAAAATTAGAAAGAATCTGACTCAGCAATTTCAGAACGTTCACAGCATTTTTCCTAAAGGTATCTATGATCTGTTCTTCAGCTAATACTCCTGACTACATGGATAGCTCAGGCAGACTGGGAACCTAAAAGACATATAAGGCCCTTAAGGCTGAGCATTTAGATTGCCCCTCATCTTTGAATGCCACTCACTACTACATCTGGATTTAAAGAATTAAATTAACCAATTCTACCAAACCCAAAGGAGATTATTTTGTGTAAGACATGGGAGTCATGAAGTGAAATAAATCCACTTGCACATTTTGAATATGAGCTGCATTACCTCAATGTGACTCCTTTTTGTCAAGATTTTTGACCACTGGTTCTGCATGAATACAGAAACTCATTATTCATTATTTGTACTTACCATTCTCCCATCTTTATTACATAAGTAAGGAAGAAAACCATGCTATGTGGTCAATCACAAGTAATAAATAGAAAAAAGCTCATGAGAAAACCTCTTGCCTGAGAATTATTGATCCAAATTTTCTGGCAAAAACTTATTAATACTGAATACAGACATGGCTAATAGGACTGGTTGGTTCATGTAGGATTCTCTCAAGCTGCATGGTTTTATTGATAAATGTATGACTAAAAAATTCTCTATAAAAGTATATTAAAACTGTCATATTTATAAAAGTTAGACAAATCCTCCATTTTTCTGTTCACAACCTCTTTAAATCCCTTTGTGGAAGATCCCAGACCTCAACTGCATTCCTCAAGGATTTACAGGGCATCAGAGAAATGGCAATCAGCTCCAAATGAATATGTGCATTCAAAAGCATATGGAGGCTTTTCCAGCTTTTCAGGTACTTCACTCAGATTAATCTTCCTGAAGGCACTGGATGTATTTGCAAGAGCAATTTTAATCTCTGCTCCACTCTGCCACTTTACAGCACATCCACTGTGTCTTGTTGATGAGAATAACTGCCATGCAATTAGAGGTGAAGGGAAGAGTGGCTGGAATATTGGAGGGAACCCACAAAATCAGGAAAAAAAATCACACGTACTTGTAGCATTAAACCTGCATTATATGGGAAAACTGTGGTTTAAACAGGTTTTAAAATGGCTTTTGGTGGTGTCTTTGCAAACACATGCTTCTTCTTCCCAGCACCCCCTTTGTTATCCATGCAGGAATGTCCTGGGAAGGTGTCCTGAGGTGTGTCCCATTGGCCTTTGTTAACCTCTTCCTGTGATTGGGTGTTCCTGTAAACCCCTTGAGACTTCTAATTGGTTACTCTGTGAATCCCCCTAAACCCTATAAATGTAACATCCCCCACAATAAACTCTCTCTTGCCTCCTCTCCACGCCCGCCCGGTGTCCTGTGACCTGTCTCCCTGCCGGCCATGGGGCCACGTGCGGGGGGGGGAGGGGGGAGCACCTCTCCCCTCCAGGCTCAGGGCCTGAAAAAGCCCTGGGATACCCCTGGAGTTTCCCTTTCCCCATCCCTCAAGGCGTCGCAATGGTTCTTCAGATGGAGAAGGAACTAGAACTGGGCCAGCCCCACGCCGTGGATGGGGAAAGAAATCCAGACGTACTTAACAAGGTTTACTCCTCTTGGAACAATATGAGCTAAGGCTGTGGATCAGATTCTGAGCTCAGTTACTGTGGTCTTAATCTGAAGTACCAACACCGATATCAGCAGAGCCACCCTGGATTTAAGGCCCAGTCCAAAGATTGCCACTGACCTACACTGATTGTGTAATAAATGGTTATTCTAACATAAGAATTCAGCTCAGAAAAATTAACAATGGTTTTATCAACACTACATTAGGAAATGCTTTGTACTAACTTACATAATGCTTAATAAAGTTTACTATTTTCTCTTTTCTGCTTATTTAATCCATATTTATGTCCTACTCCAATTCTAATTATATATACAGATAAGCAAATTTTATTCACCCTTTCTGCTATGCTCCCTTCATTTCTGATAACATTTATAAGATATGAACAAAAAGAATAATACTACAAGAAAAGCATGGGAAATGGTACAACACAAACACATAACTATAAAATAAATATCAGGCAAGAAATTATTTTTTGTTCTTCTTTGCATTCTACACTGTGTTTTATCTGGGATAAGTTATTCCTCATATTGCATGCCATGTTTTTTTATTCTCTTGTAAGGAATGAAAATGTCTTCAGACATGGATGCTGAGAAAAAGAACTATGGTTAGTATGTTGTCAAGATTTGCCTTGTTAAGTAAAAATGACACTATTAGTCTACACAGATTTTTAGTTGACTATTTACATAGATACTTGGATAAGCTGGATGCACCAACATTTCAGCATGAATTAGATTAATAGGATGTGATTTCTTTGGGTCAATAGAAAAATATATTCCCAGTTGTCCTGGAGATTTGAAAAAATAAATATGGCCACTGCTGTATTTTGTATTACAGGTTCTGAGGAAATCTCTGCACATTTCTGAAACTATGTTTTAAAAAGGAAAAGGCTGCAAGGATCTTTCTTGCTCTTCCCTCTTCTGTCTCTCTGGGTAGAGGCCTTGATAGATGCCTCCAGTAGCATTCATAGCCATAAGAAGAGATGATCAAATATTTTTCTTGAGGAAAATTTTGACAAGCACAAAGGAAAAAGAACATAGGTCAGGCTTTTCCTCTAAAAAAAAAGTAAGGGGAAAAAATAAGTTCAAACAAAAAGAAAAATGTAAAATCCAGCAGCTGCTCCCTTTCAAAAAAATTTATGTTTCTCACACAAATGTTTTGGCCTGACTGATTTTTCTTCTCTTTCTTGACAAAAATGTTGGAACTCCCCAATAGAGGAAAGTTTTCAGACGTGGTGTCGAAAACAAGTTTCCTGGTGAAAACCAGTTTTATAAAAATGTCAGTGAGGTTCTAGGCAGAGCCACTGGGGAGGACGGCTGAAGAAGCCAGCAGTAGTGGCTGCCTGTGTTTTTCTGAAACAGCAGTGTAGGACTTGGCAGTGGCAGGTTGTGTCACTTACAGCCATTGCCTACATCGACTGTACGTCAGGTGCTCCAGCTGTGCTTTCCCCATGCCTCCCACTGCCCCTGCTAGCAGTGGGATTTCAGCCTAAGATGAATCTTTCAAGGATAAGTGGCTTTGAGCTCTTGCCTCGTCTAACAGCCTTGGCAAGAGGTTTTCAAGAGCTTAAGGTGCCTTTTGGAACAATCCATCATGGAGTATTAGGAGAAGAGCATTACTTGTCAACACAAGAAAATTGTGTTATTTTGGTGCTAGAGGAAAATCAGACAGTGTTGTAGGTATGGTGAACACAGTATGGCATACAGACCAGGAAACCACAGAGTGGGAAGATATGGGGAGGGCACAGCTGCTTCCACAGTGTTTGACCATACCATATACCCTGAATTAGGTGATATTTGGGGTGGGGAGCAGAATAGGTCACTCTTTCAGTTCTTTTATATGCCAAAGGTCAGACACATAATTATGGCAAACATTATTTGTTTGCATGATCAAATAAATAAATAGACAATTTCTTGTGTGGTTTGGCCAGGCAGAAATTGGACTACCCCCAATCAAAACAGAACTCACTCTCCACCCAAAGATCTAGAAAATTAAGCACTTCTAAAGCCACACATACTGAGAGTACCTTTTTTATGTTACAGGCTGCTGCCTTTTTCCACCCAACACATGGTAAGGATTATATTTAAATAAAAATTTAACACTCATAAATGGTTTCTTTTAATATCGCTGTAAAGTAATGGATTTTTATGGGCAAATTTAAATGTAATTCCCCTGTGTACAGCTGCACCAAACAGTATGGTATCATTTTATACCGCCATAAGCAAGGAGGCACGTTGACCAACAGTGCCTGTGGGTAGCGTGTGGATTTTATTAACCAATATGAGCTGATGACCCATGAGCAGAGTCAGTTGTTGCATCCTGTAAAGTCAACCATTGCAAAGGTACCACCATGTTCAGACAGTGAGTGGCTTCCAGCCCTGAGCAGCTGAGCACAGCCTCCTGGCTTGGACAGCAGGACATCCTTTTCAACTTGCAAAGGTTTTTCCCAACAACACTAGCTATTCAGGCTTCACCTCACCTGGAAGGAATGTGAATAGGCGGCTTTGCACACACTGCTGCAGAGCTTGTGTCAAACCCTCTCTTTACAGATCACCAATTCTCCGAGCATCTGCCCAGCTCAGCCAGCATCAGACTCCCTGTGGTCTCAGGAAGAAAATCCGTTTTTTTGCTCCCATCCCTGCACAGGAAAGATTGCGCTGCTGCCTAACGCAGCCTACAGCAGTTGGCATATGAAACCAAGCACAAGGCTGTTTCAGATTAAAACTGAGAGTCAAGTTCCCAGCCCAAAATATTACATGGCACAAATAGTCACAGCTCTTTCCAGCCTCACAAGAAGAAGAACTTGGTGACTTTTCAGAACTCAACATGGACTTTTTACCAGAATTTGTGGCTGGAATGGGTGATTATTGCCTGGTTTAAAAACATTCTTGACTTTATAAAAAGGCAGAATTATTTTGCTGCCTCATTTTCTCAACACTGTATTCCTTGCATACGTGAGGTTACTGTCATTCTAGATATGAATATCCACGGAAATCATAGGCTGGAATGGGGCCTAATTGTTTTAAAACAATGGTCTCTCCCCTTGCAAAGTTTCATGTCATATTTCTGCTGCCACAAGACCTCATACTCAAAGACATCTAAGTAATTATTTATGTACTTTCCTGACATTATTTTCTTCCTGTTTTTAAAAGAATCTTAGTTTCTGATGTTTAGAATAAGTAAAATATTTAACAAAATATCTCGTAAAAAAATGTCATGTCCACCCTTAGCCACTGAGAGTTTTCCCATGCACTCTACAATCCACGATAGGCAAGCTCCTGCCAAAACAAACCCTGGTGGATCAATCTTCCCAGTGCAATGAAGGATGAAAAAATGTTATCCAAATCCCACTGCAGCAGAGCCACTTGACAAGGCTCTTTGACATCCATGCAACATACAAAAGAAATCTGTTATATATTTCAATCAGCTTCAGTCAGCTTCAGTCAGCTTCAGTCAGCCACATAAAAGGTATCCCAAACTGGTTCTGTGTCTTGATTCAGCAAATCACCTCACCAAGTTTCAGAAAAGATGTGACCATGAAATATATTGGCCTCTTCAAAGATGCACATTCACACTCTTTGTTGTGTGCCTCACACTGGCATGGGAGATGGCCAGGCAGAAATTTCCAGAGGTAGCTGACCAGGGACCACATTTTCAAGAGCAATTCCAGGCCAAGCAAAGAGACCAAATGAGCAGCAGCACTTTTCAGCAGAACTACTCAACTCAGTTTCATTGGTTCACTAAATAAATGTCAGACATTTTGTACTTCTCAGATATTTTACACTTCTCAAAAAGACAGCCATGAGAAGCAGCACACCCCGCTGCAGAGCAGCAAAATTCAAGTAGGACTCTTTTTTCCTGCCTTTTGTCTGACAGAGAAATGGACTTGCCCAAAAATCTCAACATAGGGATTTACTCCAGAAAATGTGACTTTTTTTTTTTATTTTGTTTCTTGGGCTTTTCTTTTGTTGATTTTTTTTTAGTGGGATTTTTTTCCCTGTTGAACACATCAGCACACTCTGGTTTTGGTGATTAGTTTTGTTTTGAGTCTCACTTTTGTTTTGGTGTAGATTTGAATATTTTCTTCACACTTTGCAAAGACTTTGAACACAAGAACAGCATCTCATTCAATTTTAAAGCTGTGGTTTCCTTCCCCTTTTCAACTGTGAATCATGATTTATAGTGGCATATATTCAGAGAACTGGGCCAAGGCTTTTATAACTGGATTCTCCTAAAACCCTGTTTAAATTTTCTACAGGGGAATGTTGAAGCAGTGAGGGTTTCTTAAAATTAGGATTTATTTAAGAGACTGAGGAGAAACCCAGGAGCTTAACTTTATGTCCTGGTGTTGGAAATCTTAGCCTAGATTTACATTTTAATTCATCTGTCAGCACAAGCTCTGGGTAATGCAGAATTTCACTTTTTCTTTCCCTCCCACCTGCTCATGAAACCTCAACTAGCAATTCCACCTCCTTTTCATTAGAAGCCTGGCACTTCTCAAAGGACTCAAGCTGCATGGAACTGTCCCTGTGAAAGTTGAAACCAGGAGAAAATGCCTGAGCCTTCAGATTTCATTGCAGAGCCAAAAAGTCGAGTTCATTTTGCTGCAATTCAGCATGTCTCAGGAGTCAAAGTGAAGCTTTTTGTGAAAATATGGTCAATTTAAAGTGAATGTGGATGGAGGTGGTAACAGGGAGTAGGCACAGGCAACTCTAGTTTCCTGGGTAGTCTCAAAGCTTAGCATAAAAATGCAGAGAGCTCTAATATAGCTAAAATGTGAACTGGAAAAGGTTTTATGTATCAGCATTTTAAACTGCACCTAGAAAATAAGTGGAAGCAAAACCAAAATACTGAACTGTGCTAAATACTTTGAAGAAAGAAAGCAGTTGCTTTTGTCCTGGTTGGATATATATTTAGCCTTCATGCAAATTGCATATCTCTGATTTACCTTTGTCAGGGAGAAAAAAACCTATTGCACGTGTGAGAATGTGGTGGAATCCATCTGTGTGAAATGCCAGAGATCAACACATAAAACCTTCTCAAAATAAAATGAACTCCATATCTCCTTTAGCTCTGGCACCAGAATTGCCTCCTAAGCCTCAGGAAATTCTGGTTCCCTTCATCAAGGGGTTAAAAACCACCCTGCTGGGATTAATACGTACTCTGCTCTTTCCTTTCCATACTCCCTGATGGTTAATGACATCCAGTCCCATCTGGATAACAAGCACCATGAACCAACATATCCCCCAAATAATGTCGCCCAGGTAATTGTCTTCAATGAAAACCAATTGCATGATGTTCACATTACAGGCCTTTTTAAGCCAATCACTCATTTCTGGAGGTTTAGGCTTCAGTAGTCTGAGGACAAGTGTATATAAATGCACTTAATAATGCAACAGTTACACTACAGTGTTTTCTACTTTTCTTCCATATTTTCAACAGGTGCAATGCTTTACAAGCACTGGAAGACTGGATATATTCAGAGGTCTTCCACAACAATGTGAACTTGAGCAGAGTTTTGTACAACAAGTCATCCATCACTGATGGCACACAGGGACAGAAAACTGTGGAGTGGAGGATGGGGAGACAGTTGGGACAGAGTTGAGCTCCACAAACCTTCATTTCTGCCCCAACTCACTCTGTGACAGCTGACAAACACACAGACTGGGCTTTCTGAAGTAACCTGAAGAAACTAGGTATCTAAATTAGGGAGAAGTTAATTCCCAGTCATCCCTTGGGCTATCTGATTTTTTGCTATCTGATTTTTTGCCTATTCCATGATGGAGTCTAAACAGGTAAGTATTTCTACATCTTTTCTGATTTCTTCCCCTTGAACAAAATACAAATACACACAAAACCGCACCTTCAAACTTATCCAGCCCTTTGTCTCTGTTTTACCTCTTCTGTTTCCCTTCTCACTTTTCCCTTAGCTTTGGTATTTCAGGCTGTCAAAATTATATCAAGATAGGTTGAAGGACTCACAGGTCAAAATTTTATTTTGAATAAGCAAGGATTCAAACATCACCCTGGACCTCTCACTCACAGGTCATTTTTTGTAGGTCTTGCTTCTCTGCAAGAATGGCTAGTGTATACTTTGTGAATTGACTGCTATTCTTTTTCTTTCTTTACTAAGGTTTACATGCCTCTTGTGGTATTCTGGTATGGAAAATGCTTTATGCTAGATCATTTTTGGTTATGAAAAGTACCTACCCTGTCTCTCCAGGCTACCTCCTATTTTCCTATTTGCTTGCTAAGGAAATGCTAGTCTGCTTGTAGCATCCAAGCCCCCAGTGGGGTTTAGGCTAAGACCAAGAAAAACAGTATTCCAGAAGAACCAGCTACCTTACCTTTAAAATAGTCATCAGATGAAAATTAGTTTTAGAAATACTGTTTTCTTTTAATATTGGGGGGAAACAAGAAGTCTCTGTGAATGCAGTAATACAAAATGTCAGGAAAATATTATAGTTTTCCATATATCTATACCTCTGCCTGGGGAAGAGGTAAGAATTCCTGAAAGTGTTTGAGAAGGGATTTCTTTTTTGGAAAGATGTGTTGCACAAGGTGAGTCGCCTCATAATACCTTGCACTGGCTCAAAGTTGAAGACATAAAGGAAACTAGGAGCCAGAAGAATAATTCCAATGCTTGTTTGTTTCTATAACTGCTTCTCCAGTTAAGATCTCTTTGCAACAGTCTAGTTAGTCATCTTTGTGATGCCACAACTGAGTCAGGCAGTGAGGTGAAAAGACAGAACTCAGACAGACCAGGCAGAGAAAATACTCAAGGAAGAAATAACAGGGCAGGACACAGAAAGCAGAGGTGTCTTTTTTTTCTCTGCAGTTATGTCTTTTTCCTCTAGGTTTGAGGGGAGGGAAATCCACTTATCATTTACAAACTCTCAGGTATACCATTTTGAGCAGTATGACAGAGAGGCATGAGGAGCTAGACTGACATGGCAGCACTTTTCCTGGACCTGGGAATCAGCTATTTGAAAGCCTGACCAGGATGGTCTGTGCATGACTCATGTTTAGTTTTGACTGTCACTTGGGAAGAAAAGGGTCTTCTTGCTCTTCACTAGTGAATATGTCTCAAGGTTCTCATATGCTGAGCAGTTTTCAGAGGGCTGATTCAGAAGGCTGTGGCTGAACGTCAGTATGCCACAGCTCTGCCATTGTGCAACTTACTACAGAGGACCACTGTAACATGATCATGAAATAGTCAGACCTTTGAGGGGCTGGCTGAGGTCCATCTGTTTACTCTGTCCACCCTGCTCTCTCCCAGAAGGTCTCTTGGACCACAGTGAAGTACCAGCCTTAACCGTGGGCCAGGTAGGTAAACAGCAGAGTTTAACACAGGGGCCAAGTTACAGTGTGCAGGACAGAAAAAAAATGGAATAACCAGGATGGGGCTGGAACAACGTACAGCCATTTTTAGGTGTTGATAAACACCTCACTTAAGATATTACACAGCAAGACATCTCACACCTTAACAAGCCTTCCTCTAAATATCACTTGAAGGGACTACATCTAGTGGATAGATGGTACCAGTTCACAAAGCAATAGTGCAAGAAGGAGGGAGTGACAGATGCTGGCCGTGGGTACCGGAGCATCTCTTCCCAAAATTGCTACAAGAATTCTGACAGCTGAAAAAATCCCTTAGTTTTCCGGTGTCCTTCAAAAGATCTCCACACAGCACAGAGCGTGTTAGTCTATTTATCCATACTGGCAAGATGAGACACTGATCTTACTCTACTAGAATCTGTAGGAAACCAATATCCTGTGGTAAAGCTCCAGCCTTATGCTGCTCTTTTAATATAGGCTGTCATTACTGAACTGCAGTCTTACCCAGATCTGTTTCACATGAGTCCCTGGCAAGACAATGTCAGCTGTACTTAATAAACAAGGTCTGCATTTATTGATTCAACAATATTGTAAAGGGTAAAGTGTCATCTGGTGTTACTAGAACATCAAACCTGCACATCAGATGCAAGACAACCATCAGTCACTGAAAGACTGCATTAACAGCTAACCCAGAAAAAAAAAGCAGAAATGTGAAATTTCCATGAAGAACCCAGCTCCCAACCTTTGAGTAAGAAATTCATTTCCTCTGTTACCAATCTTCCATCCCCTGAGCTGGAATGATGTCATGAACCTCTGCTTATTTTATGACAGCATCTAGTGTAGACCCCTCTCCAATTCTTTCTTGGCCATGCTTCCCTGAGGCACCCCTCTCCATCCCAGAGCCATGGAATGAAGCAGCAGTGATAGTAAACTGGCCCTCCCTGTTCTGCTTCTGTGCAGGAGTCGTGAGGGTGCTTCTCATTGGATTTATTTTCTTTCTATCTTCTTTTTTCCAGCAATCCATGGTGAATTTCACAGAAATAATACTCTGTTCTTTAGGTTTCCTGAAGAACATATCAGGAACAGAAGTCTCCATGGCATCAAAAAACCATGACAATATTGCTGCTGGGTAATTTCTTGGTACCCAGGATGTTTCATTTGAAGCATCTCAGTCTGTACTAATGTTCTTCCAAGTCAAGGTTCTTGTAACCTCTGCCTCAATTCCTCAGAATGTTTCTGGAATATAAGGCCTTTACCTACAGACTTGCCCAGAAAGTTTGTCTACAAGCAGGGTACAGATAAGCCCAGGACAATTCAAGAAAATAAATGTCAAGGCAACAATATACACCACCGAGTTCACACCAGCTCCCCATAACCTGACAACTTATCTACAGTGAAACTCCTGAGAATACCTTCAAACAAAGAGCCTGCTGAATATGGGGAACTTCCAGCTTGGAGAAGGGTACAGTTTCCCACAAAAAGGTCAGTTGGGTTTGTGTCTGTTCCAAACCAATGCTGGTATTCTGCACATGCACAATACAAATTCTCATGGAACAGAAATGCCACTTTTTTGGCCAGGTCTCCCAGTGAGCTAAATGAGAAGTAAAATAACACTGAAGCTAGATGTGGAGACCTCCTATAACACCATAAAAGCGTCTTGACTTAGAACTCCATGTGTACCCTACCCTGGCATCTTTGGGGAAGAATCTCATTTGTCCTTACATTCCTGACCTACACTGTTACAGACCTCAGCCTGCTTCTTTTGCAGAGACCTTTTAAAGGGGCTGAGTCAAGTTGTCCAGAGATGTCAACAAGTTGTGAGAGGCAGGCTCACACTGGTAGCAATTACCAGAGGGCAATGATCAATGAGGGTCTTTTGTTAGCATTACAGGATCACTATTGACTCAGGAAGGAAGTGCCCCCCATGGTTTAGGCTGAGCTGAAATGGACAGGCAGCCTTGCCCTTGGCTGCTCACAAGCCACTAACCTACACTTACCTCATTAATTATTCCTGTCCAAATGGCAGCAATCGTTATGATCCACAATCAGCAGAGGAAGAAGAGGTCACAGAAAACACAGAGGCTCCATTTACCAATCCAAGACACGCATCTTTTCCCTTATTTGCATCCGGACTGTTGTACGACACCGGTGCTGTTCTTTTGACAAACAGGTAACAACACATGACAGCCACACCAGCTCTCTGCAAAAAAACAGGATAGAGCTTACATGTTTTTCCACTTATAGAAGTAAAACCTACAAGGCACAGTGACCTTGCTAATTGTGTAGATGGGGAGAGGGGAATAGTCTTCACATTCCATAGCACCCAGATTTCCTTGATCCTCACACACTCCTATCCCAAAATACGACCAAAGCCATCAATGGTTTACAAGACACAAGATGCATAATCCCATTGCTTCAAAAGTATAGTTTCTGCAAGGGAATTTATAGGAAGAAAAAACATTTGACAGAAATAAAAGACATTTGTGGGATAAGGGCTTCTGGATGGAAGGATGGAGTCTCCTATTAAAGTCACCTTGTACTGCTGAGGGATAAATCACTCCCTCGAACATATTGCAGTCTGTTGTAAAGGCAGATGATTAGTATGACTGAGAATGAAACCATGCTCTGTTCTTACCCCCCACTGTGTTATTTTTCTCGCTTGCACTGAATTGTTCAAGCCACAGCATTTTAAATCAAGCTCTGATTTAAGAAAGGGAAGAATATACAAAAGGAGCAGTATATTCCAAACACACCCTGCCCTTCAAGCTTAGTGCTCCCCAGCCACTTCAGAAACAGGAAAATCATGAGCCCCAGAGGAAACCTTACAAATGTGCAGTTGCAAAGTGAAGTTTGCCACGTGTACCCAGTTGGGAAGGTAAAAGCCTCCAGCAGCTCTGTTCACCACCCTGACCCCTGGGGGAGAACGCATTTGCAGGACGTTTGCTGTGCCCTGTCTATCCTGGTAACTAAACAGGGAACAGCAGACAGCCTCAGGAGTTTCAAGATATAAAGGAAGGCCCCCACCAGGAAGCCATTTCCTTCTTTAAGCTGCATTTGTGCAGAAGGGTTTTTTCCTCCCTTTCTCCCCTCAGGGGGGATAAAATATAAAAAGAAGGGACTTTCAACATCTGCTCTAGATTTTTATTTTCCTAAGTCCATTGATTTTTTTTTCAAGATTCTTATCCAGTGCCTAGAGCTTAGGCATTCTTTTTTTTACTGACAAACAGCTGTCAAACCTGATACTGCCGGTTGAACAGGAGTGTCATCAGCCTTTGACAGAACCATTTGCAGTGGGAGGAACCCAGCAGTTACAGGCTGTGTTTATGCCAGAGTGTGGTGAACCAAAAGCACCCAGCAGTTGTCTTCAAGGGCCCCAGGAAGTGACTGAGCAGAGACTTAAATGGTTCCTTCACACAGCAATCTGAAACAGTGATCAGGTGAGAGATGGCAGAAGAAAAGATGATGATCATAAGTTCTAAGGAGCTGTGCTGGTTTTCAAATGCTCCCCACTCTGTACTCTCCTAGTAAACAGGCAAGGGAGTTTAGCAACTCTCATTGTACTGCTATAGCATCAGTCCAAAAACACCAGTCAGTGTCTATATTAGCCTGATAAAAATGGTCCTGTTTACAAGAAACACATAGGGGAACTTACCATCCTCCTGAGATGGGGCTACTGCTGACTAAACCTTGACTTCTGTTTAAGAGAAACCCATTCTCCCTCAGCCACCGCCATAGCTAGCAGCAATTTTTTCAGGGTGCAAGAGATCAGAGAGTTACATCATTATTCATACTTCTACAAAGCACTCATGTTCAGCAAGAGATGATCCCTCTCCCAGCAATCTTCCAGACACAGACCACTTAATGGGAATCCATCTCCGCTCTGAAATAACAAGCTATAGGACAAGAGGAAATGACATTAAATTGTGCTAGTGAAGGTTTAAATTAGATATTAAGAAAAATTTCTTCACTGAAAGGGTGGTCAAGTATTAAAACAGGCTGCCCAGGGAAGTGATGGAGTCTCCATCCCTGGAAATATTCAAAGGAAACATGGTTTAGTGATGGATTGATGGTTGAACTCGATCCTAGAGGTCTTTTCCAACCCTAATGATTGTATGATTCTGTGATCAGGTAACACCAAAGAGGAGTGGGGATAGGAAGCAGGGAAGGCACTTCCCTGAGACTAAGGGTGTCTTCTGCCCTCCCAACAGTCATGCTGTCTTGTCAAAACCAATATATGTTCATTTCCACAAGCTGTGAGTAATATGAGTGGTCTCAATACCGATAGGGTAAATGGCCACCACTGGGCAGCATTTCAAACTGATGGTGGCTATAGGGCCAAGTTATATGGAAGTAGATCCACTGAGAACATTTTAATAACAATAGGCTGGCTGGAACAGTCATGGTGGATGGTGGGGTGACCACATTTTCTGTCAGGGCAGCCATAGTGGCTTGGCCAACCCTTCTACTCTGGTAGAGGGCAGCCAGTGAAACAGGGGCTGCTGACACAGCCCCGCAAGACACAGCCCCTGTCAATGCCTTGTCAGCAAACGGCCACTTCCTCATCAATGAAAGCCCAGTGGCAGGAGGGGCAAAAACTCAGCCATGCCTCCCAAGCCATGCTGTGCTGCACCCCACACACCGCTGAGCCTGTTTACATAAAGCCACTTTTTGTTTTCCTTTCCAGAAAGAGCACTGCCAATTGCTGGAGGCAGATGTGTTTGTCAAGACGTGTATCTCAAAGCCTGACACCAGATCTGCGGCCTCTGGTGCAGCTGAAAAACTCTGTCAACACCTTGGAGAGAGCAAGCCAGCGGGGCCAGCAGGGGACCAGCCTGGACTGCAGCCCTGCCAAAAGCTACAAGAGCAGGGAAAGTCAAGCTCAAGCCGAACAAACCTTTTCCATGCCCTCTGTTCAGTATCTAGTGGGGGTGTCCAAACCACAAATCAACCAGTTCTTACGTGAAAGGAAAAGACTTTTTCTATTATTATTTTTTAACCTGCCCCCCTCATTTGGAGTCCTGCTCTGCCCGTAAACCTGCGAATATATCACTGTATTAGGCCTGAAAGTTTATGTCAGAGGGTTGTTGAAGTTATACCCTGCTGAAGATTGCCTGCTTAAGAAATAAACCACCCTTCGAGGGATCACTGCACTTGATGATCAGCCCGAATAGAAAAATTACTGAGGGGCAGAATAAATCCTTCAAGCAGAGACCTGCCAGGTAGGGGGAGGGGGTGAGTCACAGGTTAAAGAGACTTTTTGTTAATGCTTTCAGACTCTGTCTGCTGCTCCCAAACTGCTGCCACAGGGAGGACAGTTTTTGGGGAAGCAGAGGGTCAGAGAAACCCCCTGTCACAGGATGGGAGTTACCCACAGTCCTTGGGGCATCACTGCAGTCTGCACACCATGATGGGCTCTTCCACCTCCTTTTCCAGAAGCACCAGCTCTGGAAGCAGGCAGGAGAAAAACAGCTAATTTTCAGAAAACTAGTTTCACAGACCCATGGAAGGAAGAGAAAAAGAGGGAAGAAAAGAAAAAGAAATAGAGAAATCTTTCTTTCCAGCAAAAGGAAGTTCCTCTGAGTTACATGGAAAATATTGCCTATATCTATGCAAAATTCCACTAGATTTCTTGATTATCTGGCAATCATCAATCAATTACATTCACACTCAGCTAAACATCCTGAGGCAGAGCAATCTTCAAATCACCTCTTTCGTAAATCACTCTTTCTTCTCCACAACTCTTCACCCCAGCACCTTCCCCATCCCTCCTCCTTCCTGAGGCTCTGTGGTTTGTGCTGGGCAAGGTGCCCAAAGGGGCCTATTGCAGCCCTTCTGTGGGAGACGCATAGCTGGCATTCCAGGGGACTCATGTCCTTGAAGCCTTCAAAAATGACAAATAGCTGGGGAAAAAAAAACACACACACACAAAAATGCCACAACTTTCACAGTTCTGTACCTAGGAGAAGAGCAGGGTTGTATGTATACAGGTCAGGATGGTCCTGACCTCCATGCACTTTTAGAAATCCATGACAGTGCATTCCAGGATGGAAAAGCTACATTCTCAACCCCCTTTCATTCAGAGCACCCCAACCTTCGTCTTTGTGGGTGTATGATGGGGACACATTCCCCAGCACTCCTTGTCCCAAGAGAAAGCATAGTTCCCCAGCTCAACCACAAACATGACATGTCCTAACCCTGGCCGTGATATCAGTCCCTGGACTATGCTTCTTACACCTAATGTAAGGCAATTTTAATGTACTCTTCTCTGAAGTTTCCTGTTGCTGCTTAGTTTGTGATGTGAGTATAACAAAAAGCAAATCCTAGTTATTCCTTGCTCACGGACACATGAAAGATACATTTTTATGGACGCCCTGTGGAAGTGCAAAGCACAATGTTTCTCTTTGCATTCACTGCACTTGCAGGATTCTTACCTTTGAGCCACCAAGATTTCCTTGCCAAGAAAAAGGTGTAGAGCATGGGGCTAAATTTTTTCATTTGAGGTATCCTATTCTCAGCAGTAATTGCAAGATGGTTTTCATACTTAGTGTCTCCCTAAACTAAGTCTTACCTGAGTCTTTATGGATGGTTCTCATATGCCCGGGAAGAAATATTTCTAAAGTTTAGGCTCATGAGAAAGAAAACTTTCTGGGTTCTCCCCTGATGCATGGTTTTGGTTATTTTTCAAACCAAAAACCCCAAACACACTTTGTTTACTCTTCTGCTACCTCTTCCTGCAGTTCAAAGCTTTTGCATCGACCACAGCATTCATTCCCACGTACCGTCTGAGAGCTACAACTCATAATCTTCACAGCAAGTGAATTTCTGTTTAGAATCCCACAGTTGGTCAAAATCAGAGGGGCTTCCCACCTTCCAAAAATAAGCATCTGCCTCTTGGACTGTTTTTTCACTTTATATATAGAAAAAATACAGCAACAGGACCATGCTATCAGAAGCTAGATGAAAATTTTTTCCCAGAGTTTATCCAGAAAATACCAAAACACTGTACATAAGGTTCCATGAGAGACTTTATGTTGGTAAACAGATAAAGAACACAGGAAGACAGATTTCCCAAATGGGCTAAATAGCACCATTCCCTTGACTCCGTTCCTGTAGTGCAAGTCTGGCCTGAGATATCTAAGCCACAAGTACCGTGATCAGGAGTTAAATTAAAGTCTGCAACTCCCGTTAGTATTTCCTGTAATAGAAATCTTTGCTGGAACTGCCGTATCTTGGTGCTTCCTCAAGTACAAGTAATAATTGGGGATGTCAGGAAAAAATCCTTTGCAATACAGTCATGCACATACCTACTTGGGCACACTGGGCACACCTCTACAGGGAACCTGGCTTATTTTTCTGGGTAATGAAACACTAAATGTCTGCTTTTTAGGATGGTATTTTATGCATGTAGATGACAGCACAGGCAAAATGTCAGAATAGTCATTTTAACTGGCTGGCCGATAATGAGGCTTGCAATGTCCAAACCAAAATATGTTACCCTTTGGAAAGATCACATTACTGCCAATAGGCAAAACATTCAAAACTGCTTATCAACTGTGCTTGGAGTAGGGCCAGAGCACCTCTAGAGCACAGGCCTTTCTTTGCCCGTACATCACATCATCCGTGTTATCAGCCACTTTGCTGCAAGCTCACAGCGTCGCTTGTCATGCTCCCTCTGCATCCACAGAGCAGTGCACCAAGGCCCGGAGGAGGAAGATGAGAAAGCATCTGAGCTTCTTTGCCGAGTGTTTCCTGTTTCGTTTGTTTCTTTGTTTTGAAAAAGAGAAGAAAGAATCTGTCTTGAATGTCATGTATAGAGACTCTCACTCTGAAACTGCTGCAGTGCTCCTATTCAGCTCCAAGCATCCCCACGCTCAATAGCCTTTTATCTCCCGATCACTGACATGACAGGAACTGCGGTTACCATGTCACCAGCAGCTATTGCAGGCTCCAAGGGATCAGGACCTTCAGCCACAGGTTATGGACTTAATACATATTCACAAAGTCCGCCAAGCTCCATGATCACTCGGACCGGGCAGTGTAACATTGGGAATCCATCTGCCCTCTCCAACACAGCACTTACATTATGCAGCATGCATGAAATCTAAACATTTGACCATTTTTTACAGCATTAGAAGAAACAATTTAAATTTAAACTAATTTATTCTGTCTTTGGTGAGCAGTTTTGCAAGAACACTGTGAAATCATCAACAAAAGAATTGAGTCTCCTTTACCTGCTCTGCCACACAAATCACTGTTAAAATGACACACATCTTTTCTTTTTTCTGTGAGTTTTGTTTATTCTAGGGTTGACTGCTTAAGCATCTCGCTTCCTTGCAGTTGGGTAAGTGGTGGTGGTCCCCAACTGGAGCGTATGAGCAGGTTGCTGATGAAAGTCCCAACAGAAGGCAAGTGGGCAAATTTGCCTTTTGCAGCCATTTGGGGGTCTCAAAACTCCATTATGTGAATGATGCTGAGAACTCAAAGAAGCATCAAGATGGACAAAGTGGACTGCATAGAAAGTTCAAGCGAAAATTCAAGTGAAACAACACTCCATTATGTATCCAGCTCCAGTTTGTGTATACATTGCCTGCTTTGTGTTAAAAGCTCTCTCCTGAATTAAAAGCATGTATTTTCTTAGAATTTCTTAAGATCCCACAATTGCATTTAGACGACAGCAAGAAGGCCCTCAGCATTTCCAGCATTGTCTTGCTGTTTTCTGTGAGGGAAGTGATGTGAAAATCTTCCCAAGCCAGCTACAATACCTTCAAAAATTTTTCTTGATATTTTTCAAGCTGCAGAAATTATTTTTTTTTTTTAGAAAGGGATTAGCTCCCTTGCTAAGGCTAGAGGAATCGGGGCATGGGTGTGGAAAATATTTCAAGTTTTTCTTTACAGGAATTCAGCTTCTACTAAGCCAAATTTTCACCAGCTTTCCCATCGTATTAAATAAACCCATTGTCTCAGCAGAAAACCGGCCGGCAGACTTGCTCGAGGAAGAAAAACTGCTGGAGAAGGGAACCTGCGGTAGGGGCGGTCGGAGGGGCCGCTCCTCGGTGTCTGCTGACCCCCGGTGGCCACTCGCCGTCACTGCCTGGGACGGGCTACATCCGTGTGTGCAAGCGTGGGCACAGGCAGAGGCACAGGCAGACACATACGTGTTATATTTTTTATATGTATACACATATATACGTACATATAAATATACACACATATATACATACACCTATATATGCATGTACCTACACACACACACACACACACACATATATATATATGGCATCGGGTGTCTCTTAATAAAAAATTCCCCTTGACCCCAAACCGCCCCTTGCACTTCTCATGGCTTTGGGAACGCAATTCATGAGATTTGGGGACAGCATTTAACGACATTGCATAATGCTCCCTCATCAGGGCAAAAAGATAACACCCAATACCAGATAAACACACCCACGGACTCCCAAGCCCCAGCAAACCCATCAGTGTGGAAGGAAATAATCCGTGTCCCAGCAATAGCTGCAATACAAGATGGGGGGAGGCAGTTGAAACTCTTACTTTTCTCTTTTTTTTTCCTTTTTTTTTGTTGATTACTTGGTTGCTTTGTTGTTGCTAGTTTTACACTCCAAACCCCTCACCCCTCAGGGAATCACTTTCCCTTGTCGAATTTGCAGACATGACACTGTGGGAAAGATGCCGAGTTGTACTTTGTCCTGCTTCATCGCCCCAGGCACAGATCTGGCTGTTTTCCGGCCAGCATTCTTCTGCAGTGCCTTAACTTCACGGAAAGGAGAAAGCCGAGGGTTGAGGGGGAAGATTTCAGGTTTTCGAGAGACAGCCTGTGCTGTAGAAACAAAAAAAACTATGCAGTGAAAGCATTTCAAAGTCACACTTCTCTGACTTTGCATGAAAACAGACCAGAAAACCAGAGGCTCTGTATTCAAAACCCTCAGGGCGCAAAGTGGCCTGAATAAAACCAAAAGAAATGGTTGTCCAAGAACAGGCCAGAAATTAAGTGGGATACTGGAGAAGGACTGGGAGGGGGTTAGGGGCAGAGGATCGGTAAGAGAAGGGGAGAAAATGAGTGGGAATGCTACGGTTCAGCAGTGACCCTAACGAGCTCATCAGCAAACACATGCATTTTACCGCAGGGCATGCTTAACTCCCAGTGCAGTCCCTGGGAATGACCAGTATACTGGGAAAAGAGAGGATTGGGGACCAATTTTGCACAGGGTCAATTATTTCCGATTATTTGGGGGTGGGAGAGGAGATTCTTTCCAAGCCCAGTGGGTAATCAGACTTGTGCACTGAAGTGTGGCATTTGTTTCTCCTCATTACCATAGCAGATATATCCCTCGACTGTGGAACCATCTCTATTTCCCTGAGCTCTCCCCGACCCAAGGCCCCTTTCACTTCCCACCAAACTACACAGTCATTTCTTGTGGGAGTGAATTCCAGCAAGTTATTCTCTAGGGAACCTTCCTTATTTAGAGAGAAACCACAAGCCAGGGAGATCTGGGAGGGGAGAAAGAGAAAAAGAGAACAGACTTGTTTAGAAACAGCAGCTAAACAGCTGGGAGAACTTTCAGTTGGTTTATGTTTCTAACTCTGTTTGGGTCTTGCTTTACTGCCTCGAATGAAAACAAATCAGGATTGTTTCCTCCTTCTTGGAATGTCTGTTTAGGATTTTAAGGGCAGAAGGGGGGAGCTACTCCACATGGGTTCTCAGAGATCGCTGCTTTCCCAATGCCGGCAGCCTCTTTATCCCCCTGCTAACCTCTCCTGCACACACACAGCCCCACTGTCTTCCAGCCACGTGATACAGAGACATTGGTAAAATTTCTCTGTCAAAAAAGGTCGCTTTTCGCCCTTCTCCTATAAAAGGGAAATGATTTTCTTGTGTAGGGTCACTGCAGAATAAACTGTCATGGAGCATCACGCAAATAGCATTGATTTTAATTTCTTTTTCAAGTCACAATTGCAGAATATCCTCCTTTCCCCCCCTTCCCCCCCCCCCACCTCTCCTACCCATCCCAAAAGAAAAATCCGTTCCTTGCTACATACAAACGTCACATTAATTCTTTCGTGGGCTTATTTTTCAATGCCGAGCACTGAATTCAAGCGCTCTCCCACGCACTTAAGCACTTGTGAGGTGTCACAGTCCAACTGCGAGAGGCTCACATAGACATGGTGTGCGTTATTGCCATGCTGGGCAGAGGCATAGCATGATGTCTCGTAGCCCATTAAAAGTTGTCTAAACAGTGGTCACAGAGTACCTATTCTGCTAAACCAAACTGAACAACAGCTGAAAAGAGACTGCAAGCTCCCCTGAAGACGAAAATGTAAAAACCCCGCGACAGCGGGATAAGAAGACGGGCAGGACTCAGAGGGAGCGGTGGTTGGATGCCCGCGGGAGCTCGCCGGCCAGCCTTGGCCCAGGGGACAGGGTCGCTGTGACAGTCACGGAGCTTGGAGAAGATAGGAGCAGATCCAGTGAGCTCATCGGCTCGGGAACGTTGTTTAGAGGATAACTTTCCTTGTTTTACACTTAAAATTACACGTATAAAACAGAAACCCATCCCCGCATGTGTATATTTGCAGTGCCGGCGCAGGGACCCGGCCCGCAGACCTGGATCACAGCCGAAGCGTTTCGATAGGAGCCGGGCACGCTGGGCTGCTGCTGCGGGCAATGCACAGCGGAGGGCTGCGGGGAGAGCTCGGGGCCGCTCTCTGCCCCGCATAGGTGCTAACGGGGGTGGCCCCGACCCAGGTCGGCCCACTGAGAGCGTGTCTGACTGTCCGGCGTGGGACGGTGCTCCAGGTGGTGCCCCCGGTCCCGCAGCCCCCGGCACGGGTTTCGCCGCAAGCCAAGGAGGCCCCGGGCAGCCCCAAAGCCGGCTCCGGCAGCAGCGGCTCCAGCATGAGCCGCTTCGGAGCTGCCACTGAACGAAGCGCTTCGGAGCTCCCGCCTCCGAAGCGCTTCTGCCCCGTCCCTTGCCGGGGGAAAGAGAATGGGAGCTGGTTTGCTTTGTGTAATTAATTTTAGTAATAAATGCCACTTCCCTGACCATGGAAACGAAATTCGCCCTACGCAGAATTCGGGGAGTACAGTGAAGCTCCCGGGTGCCCCTGTGCTTAGTTTCCGAATTTCTTTTATGTCCCAGGGCAGATGTGGAAAAAGATTGAAAAAATAAATACTCAAGAGGCGCAACCGGTTGACCGCTCGTTCTCCCTGCTGCCCTCTGCAGCCCGTGGGTATTTGCGACTTGCCCAGCAGCAGCGTTGGGGCAGCCCCGAGCGCAATAGCCTGGTGCAGTGCCGTGCGGTCCCGTCCCCGTCCCTGTCCCCGTCCCCGTTCCCGTCCTCGTTCCCGCCCGGTCCAGCCCGACTCGGTTGCAGCGCCCAGCGCAGCCACGGGGCGGCGCCCGCCGCCGCCTCCACGGCCCCCCCGCGCCCTCGCTATTTGCATACGCGGTGCGGATTGGTCGGCGTTATCCTTCTCGTCACCTCTGACGCCGGCCAATGGCTCCCCGGGAGCGCCGCCATTGGCTGCCCGTAGGGACGTCAATCAGGCGCGATTTGCATACGGGCGCGCGCGCGCGCGCCCGCCGTGGGAGCGGGGGGTGGGCCCGGCGGTCACGCGGAGCCACCGCACGTGACAGCCGCGGCCGCCGCTGGCACCGCCCCGCGCGTGGCGCTGTGCCAAGCGCTGGCACGGCCGGACAGGGCACGGCCGGACAGGGCACGGCCGGACTGGGCACGGCCGGACTGACAGGGCACGGCCGGACTGACAGGGCACGGACTGACAGGGCACGGCCGGACTGACAGGGCACGGCCGGACAGGGCACGGCCGGACAGGGCACGGCCGGACGGACAGGGCACGGCCGGACGGACAGGGCACGGCCGGACAGGGCACGGCCGGACTGACAGGGCACGGCCGGACAGGGCACGGTCTGACTGACAGGGCACGGCCGGACAGGGCACGGCGTCTGCGGCCATCGCGCTGCAACGCAGTCACCCCGCGCTGAGGCACCGGCACACGCGTGTATTCGTGGCGCCTGTACCCGTGTGCGGCAGGAGGGAGAGGCAAAGCCGCAGGTCCCCCTGCACCGCCCTGGCCGCCGTCGGCCCGTTTACGCTACACATTCCCTCTCCCACGTCTCCCCGCGGGATGTGAGTCGGGAGGGCCAGGACACGCTCAAGGGAGAGAGGCAGCGTAGCAGCGTGTCCATCGTGCGGGGCAACGCCGAGCGCGGCTCCTGCAGCGGGAAAAAAAAATGACGCGGGGGTGGAAGCAGCCCGCAGCCCTTCCCTCGCTGCACACACGGGAGGCGGCGCCTTCGATCCCCGGGGGCCCCGGCCCCCGCCGCCCTCCGCGCCAGCTCTGCCCTGCAGAGCCACCCGCGTTACTGACGGGAGCTCCACGTCATCCCGCCGGCCCCCCACGTCACGGCCGGCTGGCACAACCAGGAGCGGGCTGCGAGGGCGCGGTGATTCACGCACTTCGGGAGGCGACTGGGAGAAAGATCCGCTGGCGCTATGGCGGGTCTGGAAGGCCGAGGGGGGTCACACGGGGGTATCAGCCAGCCCCGAGCTCCCCCCCAGTCCACCCGCGCCCCCCCAACGCGCCCCGGTGTTTTGGAGGACAGAAATTGCAGCGGAGCAGCTTTGGCAGCCGCTGAGGCGCTGCCCGGCCGCCCCGCCGACCCCTGGGCGATGGGGTACGACGCGGCCGGCTTTGCCTTCTTAGGCATGTTTACAGAAAACACACACAAAACAAAACAAAACCAGCCCTAGGTGCCTCCTGACTGTTTCAGTGCCCAGTTCAGAAGTAGAGGCCGGAGCAGACCCTAAGACGGTCTAGGTGACGTCACTAGGGAGGGGCCGTTTCGTCACGGGGGGGGTAGTACCGAGGAGTTGTGGTTCCCCCGCGGCAGCGCCGACATCGCGGCTGCCGCCGGGTGTTGGATTTCCGCGGGGGCGGCGAGTTTACACTTTAATTGCCGAAGCAGCTCTGGGTTTCCCCCCTTCTTTTTTCTTTTTCTCTTTTTTTCCCCCTTTTTCCTCGCAAAATAAAGTAAACACGAGAGGGCGTTTCGAGCCTTTGATCCGCGCTCTGTACAGTAAAGAAAACAAACCGTGAACTTCAAAAGGGTTGGAACTATTCTAGGGATAATTTAGCTTCCTAGACTACTGAACATGGCAATAAATCATAGACTCCCTCCCCTCCAGGAACGCGCTAATAGGAGGAATATGTCCCAAAAGCGCCCTTCACCATCGGCAGACTCAGAGCCCGCGTAGGCTGTGATCTGACGGATCAAACTTCATGCGGGAGATGTTATAAATCAAGAGGTTTAATAAATCTTCGTAGGCGACGGCTCCGCGGGGGCGGGAGAGGGGGAGTGCCCGGCGGTAATGTGGGTACCGTGAAAATTCACTTCCTCGCAAGAATTGCATTAAGTAAACCTAACACCGAAATGTTGTCTGGCAATCTGTCTTGAAAAGGTTACAGCGTGTTAAAGATTTGGAAAGCTCCATAAAGCAGTAAAGATTATGAAGTACAGCTTAAAGGTTTATCAAATGACTTCCCGTGCCGGGACAGCCTTTAAACCGAAGGCAAAACCTGAAGTCTGTGATCTTTGCAGACTGAGCCCATAAACGTGTTTGAGGAAGGATTCTGGTTTCTGCCGCTTTATAGTATCCCTTCTCTAACACGTAATTTAAATCCACTTTTCAGGAGCCGATATCTGGTAATAAAACTAACACGGGGAAATTAGACGTGGTGCTTTAAAACCACTTCGGGGTAGGTGCAGTCCGAAGGGGCACGTACCCAAAACCAGGAGGCAAACCTCGGGCGGGGGAATTCGGAAAACGACACTTAAACTCTCTTGTTCTGAGCCTGAGAGCGAGGGGGAGCGAGTCTGTGCTGGAAATGGCACGGGGGAGAAGGGGCATAGCAGCCCGAGGAGCCCCGGCGGGGTGCGAGAATGGGGAAGGGGGGGACGACCAGCCGCGGTGCCGGAGCTGCGGAGGCGCCTCCGGGCTCTTCCCTTACTGGTTTCCGTCAGGGCTGCCCTGCCGTTCCCTGCACACGCACACGCCGGCTCTGAATCACACGGTGTTTTAAAGGGGGCTCTTTGATCTGGCAAGTGTCAGAGCCCCGAAAGTCGGGACTCAAATAACACGTCGTTATGGCAAACAAATTTCTGCAGTCAGCTTTATGGCTTTATTGTCTATGGCACGAATAAACTCGGAGAATTAGCAGGTTAAGGGGGGGGGAAAGCCGAATGCTCGCGTGAAATAAAGTACACATCTGTTTCCAGGGCAAAAATATGGCAAAAAAACACACACAGAATCAAAACCTGGCATAGTGGCTACTGGCTGTACGGACAGGGGAAAGCACCGTCTGTCATGTCTTAAGTCGTCCTTAAGTGGATATTTACATTTGCAATAGGCGTTTTAATCACTCGTTTTATAATAATTCTTGTTGTGTGCATTTTGCAATACACACATATAAAAGAAGAAAAAAAGCAAGCTCAGTGTGTATATACAATTGTATGTTCACAATTCCCTTTCCATGAACAAGCAGGCTCACTTAAAGCTTAGACTGCCATAAAATTTAAATAGGGGTAGATTTTTATGGGCTTGTGTATTAATAGGCTCTAATAAAATAAAGTTTACTGTCTGTATGTGTGTGTGTGGTTCGTGAGCATATGGTTACACTCACCGTCCAGTTCTCAATGTGTTAGATAACCTGTGCAGGTAATATTAAAGGGAGCATATATATATACCCATTAGCACGCAGTGATAAATCAATGTACGTCTGCGTTTGCCTGCACACATATTGAGATCTAATTTCCGAGCTGGGAGAACAATATATCATCCCCAATATTTCAACAAGTGGGGGTTTTTCAAGTCAAATATTCTATGAGCCAGACTGCGCAACTGGAAATAATGGATTTTCTATGAGATATTTTAAAAAAATCCATCAACTATTTTTCCCCTTTGAAAAGCCATTAGAAGTTTGGAAAATAAAATCCCAGAGATTTGCGAGGGCATTAAGTCGTTTTGTTCTCTCTTTGCGCACACGCGGGTGTGTGCCCGCACACACGCACCCTTCTACACACACACGCGTACTGCCCTTTGAGTAGGGATTTCCACCAAACCCGTGAAAGGACACCGGTGGGTGTTAAACGATACGATTTGGGGGCTTTCCATCCAGAGGTTTAGTTTTCCCTAGGTATTGCATTGATATGTACTTTATATGTATTTTAGGGATAAATATTTTTCACACGTGTGTATATATTATATATGTGCGTACATTTAGCAAAAAATGTAGATAAATTATGTGACTCTCGGCTCCGCGGGACCCTGACAGATTCCCGACCTCGGTCTCCGGGGTCGGTGGCGATGGTTCCCGCCAGGTACCGCCGTGCAGAGACAGGGGCCCGGAGCGCCCGTGGGATTGAGGCAGAGTTGGGAAGGGGGAAGAGGGCTGCCGAGAGAGGCAGCCCCGGCACAGGCTAGAGAGCCAGCTGCCCGGGAGCGGGGATCACCCGGGCTTTATTCCCTACCGTAGCTCACAGCTTCCAGGCCCTTTATTAAGTCCAAATATTTACCCTCGAGAGATGCGCTTTATGCGGCTACATGAGGGCCGGTAACCTTTGACAGAAGCCGTCACACAACACTCCTTCGTAATGGACCACAGTGCGTGTACATCTAATTTATTGTGCTAAAAGTTATTGCAGGGGCTGCGGGAGGGGGTCTCGGACTACAAATAAGCGTTTTGCCACTGAGCGGAAAACACCGCCCCTGGGTCAGCCGGGCAAAGCCACAGGGTATCCGATTCGGCCCCATCATCCATCCCATGCGATACTGCTTTCATGCTTTTTAGGGGAAAAAAAATACAACAAAAAACCTCGCACGGCATACTGCAACGCGATCCCCCAGTAATGCGGGGGGAAATATGTTTTCCTCGTATCTGATATAGGAGAGCGCGGAAACGAAGGGCAGGAAAACGTACCCGATTAAACGGGGAGAAGCGGGAAACTTCCGCAGCCCCGGCTGGCGGCGGTGCCAATGCCGGTCCGGGGCGGCCGGGAATCCCGGGCTGGGACAGGCCGCGGTGCGGTGCGGTGCGGAAAGGATAGAGCCCCCGCCTGGGGTGAGAGCAGCGCAGGAGATTCTTAAAACTTGCGGCCGGTGCGGGCTAATAAGAAGGGACATTTCCAGCGGCAGCAGCACCCGTGGGGGCAGCGCGGAGGAAGCCCGGTGGGATATTATCCTGTTTGCTTTCCCTTTGATCCGTAGGAAATAGGTCCTGCACTGCGTGACCCATTAAACTAATAAGATTATAAAGATCAGCAAGAAGGGCTGGGACCGCTAATGGTTCCCATCTGGGCCAGGTTTCGGCGTTATTAAAAACGGCGAGGGAGGGAGTGGGCTTGGGTTACAGAGGCGAGGCGAAAGCGGAGAGAGCGGGGAGCCGGGACCACACATCGCACCAATTATCGCGGCGGGGCGGAAGGGACCTGGGAGCCGGAGGGGCTGGGGCGCCATAAAACACGGCGGGACGTGGATACGGCGCGTGCCCCGCCCCGCCCCTCATGCATATGCAAACCTCAGTGTCTCTATGCAAATGGCGGCCCCGGCTCCGCCCCGGGCCGTGCGCGCGGGGGGCGGGGGCAGTGCCGGACCCTGATTTGAATAACTCCGCCCTCGGCGTGACGTCTCCGGGACGATCCTCCAATGAGAGCGGCCGCAGTCTCGGGTTGCCACCGAGCGTGCGCCCCGCCCTCCCCTCCTCCCCAAGGAACGCCCCCCGCTCGCGTGGCTCAGCCAATAGCGGCTCCGGATGCAAATATACAGGGGGCGGTGCCCATCCCGCCGCCGCGGATTGGTCGCGCGGCGCCGGCGCCCCGGCGGCCCCGCCCGGGGGGGGAGGGAACGGTTCGCGATTGGATAGGGGAGGAGGCGGGGCGAGGCGGGGCCGCGCGAGGGCGGGAGGGCGGGGCTGAGGCGGGGCGGGGCCCCCGCGCTCCGCCTGCTCCGCCCCCGCCCGCTCCGGGCACCGCCCCGGGCACCGCCCCGGGCACCCCGCCCCTCCGATGTCTCTGTGCCCGCCCCCGGCCCTGCCCCGGCGGCTGCGAAGCCGCCACCGCCCCGCAGCCCAGCCGGCAGCTCGCTCCCGCTCTGGCCGTGGGGGCGGGCTGGTGTTTCCCGGCTGCCGGCGGTGGGTGCGCGGTACAAAGGGAGGGGGGCAGGAAAGGGAGTCTGAGCGGGGAAAACTGGCGGAGAGAGGGGAGGGGAACCAGCGGGTTGCGGCGAGACGGGCCGGGTTTGAAACTGGCGCGTCGCCGTGCAGCGGTGATGCGGGGCTGGCCCCCTGTTGTTCCCCTCTTGGCCCCCTATTTTTATTCATCACTTCATATGCTACGGAGAAAAACAGCGCAAGCCGCGCCTACGCGGTTAATAGAAAACATGCCGATAACGAAGCGACGCCTCCGAGCCACTGCGGCGGTGTCTGAGCACCAATTTAAACCTTCTCCCAGCCTTCGCGCTGCGGTTTTTAAATGAAGCAAATAGCATCAGAACTATTCGCCTTAGGCGGCTTCGTGCTTTTTAAGCGCCCGAACTTCACCTCGTCATGATTTAGGTGGTTATCTGAAGTGATTTAAGTGATCGTCTTGCCTCAAGCGATCATGTCGGCGTTTTCGTTCAAAGTGGCTTTCAAAACAAAAATGTCCTGGCGGTCTGTGAGGTCTTAAAGGCACCGTTTTAAATGTTTTATTTTTAGCTAGCACCTTAAGACTAAAGAACATCTGAAAGTGTACATATATATATATATATATGAGAATAATAATTTTTCACCGTTATTTACTTTTTTATTTTATTTTTTTTTTATGGTTCGCTCCTTAACTTTGGCACGGTACTTTACAAGCTGTTCTACGCTGTATTTCTTGAATACTCACGAATTGACAGCCGACATAAAAACTTTGGGGAAATAATATTGCATAAGTTAAGGTGTAACTGTGCCTTCAGAACTTAACGCAGAGCTGACCAAGCAAATGCATAAATGATGCCGAAATCTCTCAGAACGGCAGCAAACAGTTCTCTACAGCACGTTGCACTTGCTGCATGAGGTTGTTTGTAATGTACCGCTCTCTGTTCGTGAAGGCATTTTGCAATATTTGTTCTAAGCACAAAGTAAAAAATCTTGCCACGTATTTCGTTAACTGACAGCCCGAGAGCCCGGGCGTCAAGCAGGGAGGCAAGTCTGGGCTCTGATCCTGTAACCGCTAATGGAGCGAGTGTTTGCTGCTTATCAGGACTTCTAGGATTAATTGTTCATAATTTTTGCAAAACTAGGGGCCAAGCCCCTGCTTTAAAAATCAAGCAAATGAAGACTGAAAAATCCACCTAATGAAAAATAAATCTCATAATGAACAATCAAGGGAGCTATACAAAATACTGGATATAGCTCATTGTCAGGGAACAGACTTGGGTAGAAAATTAGAAGTACACCCAGAACGTGGTTGTAGGACATGATATTGAAAACCTGATCATTCTGAAGTTCGCTGTGTTAGTGTATTTCGTGTATGAAGCTCCCGCAGTGCCTAAGAGGGGAAAGTGCAAGTCTACAGTGCATATCTTTCTGTGCTTGACAGCATGCCTTCGGGGGAGTTATTTTTATATTAAAAATACGTGCTTACTTTACTTCAAAATATGTGAAATGCCTTTGTTTAGGGATTTTATTTTTGTTTGGTTGGGGGTTTTTTGTTTGTTTTGGGTTTTTTAGTGAAAAATTTTGTACACTGTTTTTCAGTGGTTCTGTTGCTTGCATAATTCAATAGGAGAGTTGTGCACATTTGCCATATTGTTGGTGACAGAAATGACATGGTAAAACACTGAAAACAGAGGCAAAAGATAGCTAGATTGTTGTTCTAAACCTACATGACAGGACTAATTTCTAGCTTAATTGTGTATTTTTCTAGACACCGTCTGCTTCTTGTTACTTAGAAATACTTTCGAATACGCAAATAAATCACTGGCTGTTCGTATAAGAGTATTACTGCTGTAGAGGAGCACAGCAGGAGGAGATAACATAACTGCATGAGCTTGATTCTTTACCTGACCTAAATTGGCATAGGTAGGAACATTTCCTACTAACTGGGAATCTGTGATATTGACAGATTTATTTACTATTAAGGTCCTGGAATTTAATTTATTCAAGCCTGCAAAGGGAGTTTTGATGGATAAAGATACAGGATCGGGCCCATGCAAAATAAAACAAACAAAACAACAACAAAAAGAGTCAATCGCTGAACAATTGGTTTCAGCTTCTTTTATTGTGTTTTAAATCCTGATTTAGTTTAACTTTCAAAATTACTGTTGAGATACAGTTCGTCAAGATGTCTGGAAGTCAACAGCAGAAAATTCTGCTGATCCAAATAGCCTAGTAGGACTTTTAAAAGGATCATGTAGCTGGATGTATAATAAAAAGCAAAGTACTGGTAAAACAGGCATGTATAAGGCATATAAATATTAATACACTGGAGTGTAAACCGGTGACTAGATTTATATTGTTGGAAATGGTGTTTCCTGGTGCAGGTTTTTTCATAATTCTTTACTATGCAGTTGCCTGTTGTCCCTTACATCTGGGACCGATATCTCTCTGAAAAATAACACCAAAATAAATACATTTATTTTTGTCAATGCTCATCTGTATTTTCCTTTTTGGATATCTTAAGCCATCATATTCCGTACTTCCTTCATGGTCTGTTTCCCATTAAAGTAAGGGGGAGTTTTCCCAATGAATCTGACAGACATTTGATTACGCCCTAAAGGAGTCATACACTATATTTCACTATATTTCATGCAATGCCAAAGAATAAATAAGAATGAAATCTGATTAGATCTATTTTTCTCGGTATTACAATTATTGCGATTTACACAATTGCTACATAACACATTTTGCAGATTATGTCCATTTTATGCACGTTAGAGAAGCAGATTTGTTCTTCCACATTTATTTAATTCATCCCAGTAAGTTATATAGGTAGCTACTCACAGAAAGAAAGAGTGGAGCAGTGAACTGCACAGAGAGTTCACAAGTGCAAATTTTTGCAACAGAGATTCAAGAGTGGTTTACACCTGAGGCTGTATTGCCTGATGATGAGGACAGAATAGCTGAGTGCAACTCCTAGTTTCTGTTTCTCACCCTCAGGACCAACCAGGTGTGTGACCTTCTCTCAATTTACAGGTCTATAGATAGTAACTCAGAGTTTGCTGCGTTGAAGCAGGTTAAGAATCTGCAGTGCTCCAAGAGTCACCGTTGAAAGACTTTTGGAAATACAAAGCATTGTGTAGAAGCAGTGTCAGAAATACAGAAATAACAGAGCTCTTACATGCCAGAAACATTCCTACTGCGGTTATAGGTCAAAAACATCAGGGATAATTCATGGCTGCATCAGGAGACTGATTTTCCCTACACCAAGCACAAACTAAACCTACTTTAAAGTGCAGAAAGTGTGCTTTCCAGACATGGGGGGAAAGAGCATATATAAAGCACACTGTAGTAACTGTTCAATGAATTTTTTTGTTCGCTTGGGTATTTTTAGGGACATCTAAACCTCTACTGTTTGAAAAAGTTGACCACTTGAAACTGATTTTTTTTGTGGTTTGCTTTAGGTTTTCTCAATATTTTGTGTGTGTTTTCAAGCCACGAGCTTCTGAAAACCAGTAACAGAAATCTTCCTCCTCACAATTTCTGCTGAACTAGAATTATGTTACACTTTGGTGGTGTAAGCCATTTGTTTCACTTCAGACCATTATAATTGTGAATTCCCAACCTGCCCCTCTAATTCTATTTGAATTATTCAGTCATGGTAAAGTCTATCGCACTCATGTATCCTGACTGTTCACTGTGAACCTCATGTCACAGGGGCTCTAGAAACCATCCCTTGCCTTCTTGAAGAAAAAAAAAAAAAAAAAGAAAAGAAAACAACCAAACAAAGAAACAACCTATATACATGTAGCTTTGCAAACACCAAGTTCTTACGAATGTGAACATCATCCTGAACATTGCCGCACCACAGAATAAAAAGACCAGTGTCATGTAACAAAAGGTTAACCACTCAAGACCCTGTTGGTGTGCAAGGTCTCAGGCTTGTTCAGATGGCAGCATGAGCTCTGGAGTCCTACCTAGCTGCTCTGAGAAATGAGGGCAGGTTTGCAGCTCTCACCTCTCAGAGAAAGAGGGCTGTGTTATCGCCCGTGCAGGCAAGCAGGGCACTGAGGTAATTCTTTAATCTGCCGCAGGAGGGTTGGGGGACTGCGGAAACACTGCACTGTAGCACCGAAGTGCTTCTTCAGCCCTTGGTTTGAATCACATGGCAGCAAACCAGAACGGACAAAAGGGAAATAGAGTAAGGGAAGCGACAGGAATTAATGACATCTTAGAGAAACATGAGCTGTGTTAGCTCAGATTAGCACTCGTTCTGAACACAAGGTGAATTTACATCTCCTGGTCAGGTTTATGGTTTAATATGCAGTTATTCAAATACTTCAGGGTTTGGGGGGTTTTGTTTGTTTGTTTTTCCCCAATGCTAAGCAGTTTTGTACAACATGTTTTGATTCCTCAGCCCCTTTTCTCACTAATAAGCCAAAATAGCCATTCTATAGTATTTTACTCATAAGAAATCTTGTTCAATATCAACACAAAACAAAACAAACAAAGCTCAAGCACACAGAGCAATTGAGGAGGCACCAGGGAGCTGATGTATTTCTGATGCAGAAAGGCAGGGACAGGTGTAATATTCAGTCTCTTCCTACGGAGGCAGAAAAGGCAAAGGTTTTGTCATTTCAATGGATGTCCCCATGCATATATCATTCCCTGTTCCCATGCACCACGTAGCATACAGCTCTGGGGCTGCTGTGCTAAATGCATAGAGAGCAGGAGAACCCACAATCCTGTGGAGACTGGATGATTTGGAGGTGCCCACACACTGCCTCCTCCCAGCCCTGGGCAGTCTGTATGTTTTTGTTTTTCTCTACCTAAATGCCTGCCCTTAAACCCCCACCTTCCCAGATCAGAGCCAAGGGTGCCAGGAAGGCTCAGGCTGGCTCTGAGGTGGTAGAATCCACGGTGTTACCAGCTCAAAGCAGAATGGGTTGCACTTTTTTTTTTCACTGTAGAAAGGATAGCACAAATGGCACATTTGAGCCCAGCCAATTTCTCTATTGCCATAACATCACTGTTCTTTGTCTGTTCCCCAGAGCTTTCCTAGTACCTAATTTCCAGATTATCACTTCCATCTTGTGCATATGGAGACGCTGCTCTAGTAGAGTTCATTCTCAGGAGAAAATATTACGCATTTTAAATTGTTCTCCTTGTCTTTTCCCTGCAGATATATTTTATGCTAACAGGGACTGCAATCTTCAGCACAAACCCAGGAACAACATGGTGAACTATAATAATTATTGGACCTGTTAGGTCTATTGTAGAAATAAATCTTCTGTGAACCAACATTTTCCCTCTTATGTTTCACAGAGAGACAGTAACCCTTCTGCTGTCAATGAATTAATTTGCTAAAAGAAGCTGGAGTTCATAGATAAATCTTCAGATTATTTCTCATTTACATATTAGCTTAGCATTTATGTGCACTTCTATTTGTGTGATACTCCTGGGGACAATCCAGGGAACAATATGAATCATCTAATATGTTAAAATTAGGCTACAATAGAAAGGGGGAAAACTACCTTCTTTTTTTTTTTTAAATTTTGAATTCTTTAGAATAGTCTTTGTGATTAATTATCTAGCACTGTATGCATAGTATTCCAGAGTAATTTTTGCAGCTGTCTGATGCTGGAGCATACTTAAAGAAAGCTTTCTGTGCTTCTCAGAGTGTATATTATCTCAAGGATTGCTGGTGGTGGCTTGTGTGATATTCTTGCTCACGCATGGATTGGTTTTTTTTCTTATTTAGGGTGAAGAAACCAGGTCAGAGACATACATGAAAGCAGAATCAGTGTACTTCCTATTTCCTGTGGAGTCCCCAGAGCTCTGGTTTGAAATCATTACTGCTGTTAATTAATGCTTTGCCAGCTGTCTGCACTAATTTTATAGCATTTATGTATGCAGAGCTGTTGTGCCTCAGATTCCTGGTTGAGAGTCCTGTAAGCAAGACACTACAATTACACTTAGATGTTCATTTTTTATTTGTTTTTCTCTTTAGATTTTCAAATTAGAAGGCTCACTGAAGAAGTGATCTACTTTGGGACATTTTAGACTTTTTCATTTTATTTTTTTTGCTTGATTTATGGCAGTAACACATCAGCAAAAAGGCAAAGTGGCCTGTTTATTCTTACTTTGAAGGTAGACATCAGTTTAAAATTGGAGTGAAAATACTGGGCATTATAATGTGTTAGCCAGACAGAAAACATAATTTCTGTTTGTGTTAGTGGCTGCCCTGCTGCCCTGAATGCCTCCATTTAGCTGCAATGCATGCATGGCTTTGCTTGCCTCTTTCCATCACCCTTTCATAAAACCTTCACTTTTCCTGGGGATTTGGAAAACCAGATGGTTGCTGTAACACAATTCCCAGTGACCAACTCCATTTTGCTGTAGCAGTCCTGCAGTTACAGTTAGCTAAATGTTGAGTTCAGTATTTGTTTCCCATTCTCTCCTTTGAGGACTTCTGTCAATGTGGGCTGTTAGGCAGCTGTGGCATTTCTGACAGAAATGGCAATATTTCAGTGGTGGCTTTAGAGTGGGAGCCCATTGCTCCTGAACTGATTCATCTGAATGGCTGAGTGTCCTGGTTTCCATGGGGATAGAGTTAATTTTCTTCCCAGTAGCTGGTGCAGTGCTGTGTTTTGGATTTAGAATGAGAATAATGTTGATAACACACTGATGTTTTAGTTGCTGCTAAGCAGTGGTCAAAGACTCTTCAGCTTCTCATATTGCCCTGCCAGCAAGTAGGCTGGGGACACAAGAATTTGGGAGGGGACACAGCTGGGACAGCTGACCCAAACTGGCCAACGGAATATTCCATATCATAATGACAACATGCTCAGTATACAAACTAGGGGAAAACTGGACAGGGGACAGTGTTCAGAAACTGGAAACTGTCTGGTCAATGGTCAGTAAGCAATAGCATTTTTATATTCTAATAATAAAAATAAAACCCCAAAATGACAACAGCAGTAATAATAATAATAATAATAATAATAATAATAATAATAATAATAATGTCCCCCCTTTACTTTCCTTTCCTATTAAACCATCTTTATCTCATCCCACAAACTTTATTCTTCCTTTCTTATTCTCTCCCCCATCCTGCTGAAGGGAGAGAGGAAAGGAGCTGCTGTGTGGTGTTTATCTGCCTTCCGGGTTAAGCCTCAACAGTAATTTTTCTGACACCAAACATGGTGTCCAGAGGGTGAAGATAATGATGGGTCTGACCAGAGTGTATTGAAACAAATTTTTTATAAGCATTCATTATATTAGTTGAATAGTTACTGATCACAATGTTGATTTATTTGTTCTCAGAGATGCATTATATAGCATCTTACTTGCTAGATATATTCCTTATAGTGGTGTTTATCACCCCTGGGGTCTGGCTTATGTTTATCATTTTGTTGTGGTTTGTAATACTGACTTATGATATGATAAAATTGCTGGTCATGAGACTAATCTGGTGTCTGTAATCAGCGCTGTCGTCATCTCCATACTCTGGGAGCCATCTCTCAGAAACCAGTGATAGTTACACTCTTTATGTCTTCTCCCTAGAGAGCCAAGCTATGGGTGAGAAAAAGTGGGGGAAAGTGTCTCCCACTCCTTTACCCTCCTTTTCTCCTTCCCCTTTTCCTAATTCTCCAGGCTAATTACAGTAGGTCTTGAGAATTTTGAATATTCTTAGGATGTTCACACCGGCATGTTCCTGTTGACATGTCCCATGTTACTAAATGTGTTCTTGGTCTTGTTTAAAGTTAAACAACTATTTAAGATACCTTCAAGAGGTCTGCCTCAAGGCCGGATATTTCTGAGTGTCAGAGTGCATGGGAAGTACAGGCAAGCACCTAAGACAGTGTGTACCTACAATGTTTTGAACTTCACCCCTG
Source organism: Corapipo altera (assembly GCF_003945725.1). Lineage (NCBI taxonomy): Eukaryota > Metazoa > Chordata > Aves > Passeriformes > Pipridae > Corapipo > Corapipo altera. The sequence continues at coordinate 11,840,089 of NW_020884880.1, forward strand.
AACAAGAGCAGAATTCTGAAAAAAAAGTAAAATGTTTGCAAAAAGTGAACTGTGACACTGGCAGTTCCAGGGAGACACAAATTCATTACAAGATGCTGGGACCTGACTCATGCCTACTGAGCCATGTTGAACACTACTCAGTACCTTCCGGGGGAAGAGAAGGTCTCCTAATCTGACAACAGAGTGACAGGTATTGCAGCTACTCGAAACTCCATGATGGGCACCATGGCAGAACTGGAGAGCCAACCTCTGTCATTATCAGTCACTCCTATACACAAGAAGAAATACTGGAAGTCAAATCATCTAATAAAGGAAGAAACTCTTCCCTTACTAAGGGAAGAAGTGGATGAGGTAGACTACTCCAAAGTAATGCCACCAAGAGAACAGAAGTGGGAAGATACAAGAACTCATAAACAAGGCAGTGACAACCCAATCTCTGCCCCTGAGTTTGCGGTGAGATATGTGAAAAGATTTCAACTATCTTCCAAGCGAGCACATTGTCCCTTGTCTGTTCCAATGCTGGGCTAATGGGGCTACTAGCCTGGAATTAGAGGGTAGGAATGCCAAACAGCTGAGATTCATTTCTAGGGTAGGGAGCATTGACAAAGTGTTTGGAAAAGGGTCATGAGATCCTCAGCCTCTGAAGGCAACTCCTGTTCAGGTGTGAAGGAAAGATATTCCTTCAAGGATGATATGTCACTCAGGCAAGTGGACCAACATGGAGAGAGGTATCCTGTACCTGTAGAAATTAGCTATGTGCTGGAGGTGATTTGTGATAACCCACACAACAAGTGTCCTGGTTTCAGCTGAGATAGAGTTGATTTTCTTCCCAGTAGCTGGTGTAGTGCTATGTTTTGGAGTTAAGATGAGAATAATGTTGATAACACACTGCTGTTTTAGTTGTTGCTAAGTGGTGGTCAAGGACTCTTCAGCTCCTCATATTCAGCCATTGAGTGGGCTGAGAACACAAGAAGTTGGGAGGAGACACAGGCACGACATCTAACCCAAACTGGCCAAAGGGATATTTTATATCATATGACATATATACCCCAGCATATAAACTGGGGGGACACCTGGCCAGGGGACACTGCTCAGGAATTGTCTGGGCAGTAGGTGATGAGCAATAGCATTTAGCATCACTTGTTTTGTACATTGCAATTATTTTATACTTGTTATTATAACTGTCATTATTACTAATTTTTCCCATTAATTTTCTGTCCTTTGAAACTGTCTTAATCCACAAATTTTACTTTTTGTCCAATTCTCTCCCCCACCCCACTGAGGTGGGAGAAGTCAGTGAATAGCTGTGTGCTGTTTAGCTGACTGCCAGGTTAAAACACAACACTAGGTTAGTGTTTGATGTATTCCTGACCTCCTTCTGCTTCTAGTTCCTCTACTAGGTTTATATTTTTCATACCTGCTCCCAGAAGTTATTGTTTAACTTGTGTATTATTCCCTATATAAAAAATACTATTTCATAATGGGGAAAAAAAAGTCACATGAGTTTATCTAAAGCATCAACAGAAAAATAAAGCAACATTACAGTTATTCCAGTTTTCCAAGTAATGATGTGGTCCCTATGCACTTGAATTAGCAAAGTTTCTTTGTATTTCCCTTAATGTCTCAACTTAGTAAATGGCAAAATTTCTGTGGAAGCCAAGTAATGGGGGAAGGGTTTGGGGTTTGAAGTCTTTAGAAATAGATAGTGTTACACAAATATATAGCAAAATATATAGGTTATCTGATTGGTTTATAGGTGTAGGTATAGCAAAGGAGTGATCTAAAGATTTACAGGTCCCCTCTAAAGCCAGACTGTGCTTATTTCTGTATTGCTTTTACACCCTCCTGATTCAGCATTCCTCATTTTCTGCTGTCTTTATCAGATTTGGTCATTTATGGGCAAATGTCTTTCAAATAAGCACTTAAAAGTACTTGACTGTATGTTGAATTATTAAGATCATAAAATGAGGTAAAAAAAGATTCTTAGATATTAACGGGCACAAAATACACCAAAGGATTTCTTTTTTCCTCCCCCTCTTCCATCCCAAACAATCCTTTTCAATATTGAACAGGTCTGAGAACAATCCAATCCACCAGGTCAAGATAGGGTCAGATTTCCTGACCTGCTTGCCCCCTCCTCTTGATAATCTAGAAATGAAAATCAATTCTTGTCTTCGAGCTTGTGAGGAGCTCATAATTGCTTTAGACTAAAGCACCGAGTGCCTGCTTTTTCTGCCACCTTTCAATTCTTAGAGATGGGGATGTCATTTTTCAAGTGGAGTGCACTGTCAGGATTAGATTGTGCGGTAACCAAGTAGAAAGATTTCTGCTCAGAATGAGATTTCTTCTCACCAGTGTGCCTTTTAGTTGTGTCCAAGTTCTTCTTTTCACTATTACTTATAGCGGTCTCATAATATGTTTTGAGTGCATTATCTCTGGAAAATAGATTTTTTTATTAGGGACAAAACTGGAGCTCTTTTGTAGACACTGAAATCAACGGATAAGTATAAACTAAGGCTAAATTTGCTTCTTGATCTTTTGTTTATTACACTTTCTTTCACAAATCATATCAGTCAAATTTGGGTAGAATAACACCTTATTTTTATCAAGTATATCTTTTTAGTCAACTAAACTGAAACATGGGGTCTGTTCAATCACAATAGAATATTTCTAGGCCATTTTGGATTGCTGTGAATTGCTGTCCTGCGAATGAGTTTGTAAGAGGCTGTGCAGTGCCAGCTATCTGATGGGGCTTACCCAGCATGCAGGGCTCTGACAGGCAGGTTGCTGCCCCTGGAGCAGGAGAACGGAATGTAAATCTGGTCCCACCAAATTTCCAGTTAGGGGAAGAGAGAACCATACTCCCTTCTGATGAGATTTCCTATGCAAGCCCGAAACCTCACATCTTTAACACCTTATCTGCATCGATTTCCAAAACAGAGAATAAAATAAAAGGGATCCAGCTTTTTTTATGTGAAGGTTCCTGAGAACCATACGGGGAAAGTTCAGTGGAAGAGTGATATATCACTTGCTTTTCAGCAGTCTTTTGCTTTTAACAGCTCATGAGTGTATGTATATCTATTTTCATCTATCCTGATTAAAAATGTGTTTGTGATATTGATGAGGTCTTGACTTCTACAATTTTTGTCCCTCATGCCTAATGTTACGGTTATTATCTAATAAGAGGCCACCTTCACCCTTGGGGAAAAAGACCAGAATTTATTCTTCTGCTGAACAACTCTTGCATTTCTGATAGCACAGGTATCCTGCATAGCTATCTTAAAATCAGAGAGAAGGTAGCTCTTTCCCCACTAATCTTCTGCTGCTAGGATTTGTGGTTAGGCAAGAAGAGTCATTTAGATGGCAAAAGAAACCATAACTAAGACAGTGATTTATTGCTAGAATGATTTTTTCTTTCGTTTCTTTTTTCTATGTATAGGTATTGAATGAACATTTTTATATCTGTTTTTACTTCATCTGGCAGCTGAGAGTTTCAATAAGGAGAGCTGCCAAGAATTACAGTGAAATGAGGCCCAAATAATTAATTATGTCAGCAAATGATGGTACAATATCAATAGCTAATAACAGTTTTAAAGTTAAGGGTGGGGTAGGGGAAGAGCAGAAGGAGGAAAAGAGAGAAGACAATCCTTGCTTTAGGTCCTACCAGGATGACCAAAGTAAGGCCAATATTAGAGTAGTAGGTTCTTAGCTTTTTTTTTTTTTTTCCTGAGATCCATGATGGCTCTTGGATCTCATTTCCAGAGACTGTTGCAGCAGGTAAATATACTGTGAAACCACGGAAAATTTGAAGTGCTGATGGCTTGGTACCATCAATCTCTCTTTCCTGACAAGGAAGAGTGAAACAGAAGGACATCTTTCACAAAGCAAAGTCCATTTCTCTGCTGATACCAGCTGGTCCAGGGAAGCTGCATGAGGTAATGTCAGTAGAGTCTCTCTTCCATCTTTCTACTCACTTCACGGATCCAAATCTTCCTTCTCTCAGGCCATTGTTCAGATGGCACAGTCATAGTACTGATGAAAAGAGGCTTGGAACCAAAGGCCTATCTTTACCCTTCTTGATGGTACAAGAATTGCACACACTGATTTTGAATTTCACTCACTGAAATTAAGAATTAGCATTGCTCTTGAATGGAGAATGAAATAAAACGTACTTAAGTGAGGTAGGGCTCAAGTACATGAGGTTTCTCCTTATGCGCTTGCCTGTACTAACATACAACAGAAAAGAAGGAGAATTTTTCACTTGAATATGATCAAAGCCACCAAAATCCTCAGTTTAATTCCTACGCTTGTTACACTGTCTCCATAAGGCAAGCTCTGTTTTTTTGGGGAGATTGACAACATTCTGAAGTTTTAAGATACTTATTGTATCTCACCACTAGTTAAAATGTAACTTTAATTCTGACCTTCCTGTGAGTATTAACTGAGCTTGCGCTCCTAGAGAAACAAGTTTCCAGCTCAATCACTCTTCTTTTTCCTTGCATCTTGCCTTTTCTGTGCAGAAAAGTTTGAGATTCTAAGATGGGCTTGAAAACCAAAAGTGCAGAGGTGCTAACCAAAGACTCCCCTTCTGTTTCTCAAATAAAAAGTAAAAAAATAGAAAGAAAAAGAAAAACACTTTCTGACAAAATGTAATTGGAAAGCTGTAGTTACTTTTTCTTCATTTCTTTGTTTTGCTTTTGATAATTACACTATATCCCCATAATATATTCTACACTGAATTATTGATATGCACTTTCAACCTCAGCCCCCGAGTCCCACTGTTGTTTCTGACTGGGAATAACAAACACACTTCCTCCTCTAATGTGCCCCTTGAGAAGTGACTAAACACAAATATTTATCACTGCTTTTCTTTCCTGTGTGCATCATCCCAAATGTTGATGTTGAACCTCAGTTTTTCCTCTTACTTCTTGCTCCTGAGGGTTGTGCAAAGATGATTTGAGCTTAGGTTGGGACCTGGGGCCTATCTTGCTGATAGGACTGAGATGATTGCAAGTGCAGGGTGGTTCTGAGGTCCCTGTTCAGCCTATAAATGACCAGACATGTGACATGATGAGGACTTGTTACCTCTAGAGTCTAAAGGATGAAAAGAAAGAAGGTTTTCTCCAATAACTTCTGGCAAACGGAATCTGTGAGACCTGGTGCCCCTTGGTCATTCCCTTTATACAGACCTTTTCAGAACTTCTACAATTGTAGCAAACTCTAATTTTCATTCCCAGTTTAAATCATGTTTTTCTATACCAGTTTTTCAAAAGCTAGTGATTTTTGTGTCCTCAGCGTCCAACCTGAACTATATCAGGAAATCCAAGCAGCACTCTGGCAGCCAGACAGGGCAAACAAAACTAATTTTTTCTTTGGTTGGTTGGTTGGTTGGAGTTTTTTTCACTTTGACTCACAAAGCCACTTTAAAGGTAAGAAGTGCCTTAGACCTCTAGCACACTCAGTGCTCTATTAACTCATAAGGCTGCTCGATGTTGATCTAGATCCAAATCACCTTTAAAATTAAGCCATCTATCTGTAGACCTTCACTCAGCAGAAGCAATATTTACTTTTTCCTTACTTAATGCGTAAAGCATTATATATTATACGGGCAGCATGAATGGTAGATAAATCTAGGTTCTGTTTTTGACTTTCAGTGGCATTGCTAATAAAAGAAATATGTTTCAAACAACTTTTTTTATAAATCACTGTTAATTCTGTAGAAGATTAAACAATAGTTTGGTCCCTCAGGATACTCATGAGCAGATGAAACATTAACCACAGGGTCTTAAATGCTTTATAAATCTGCAGCACATTCCTGCAATGGAGAAATAAAACCCATGATTTATAAGCCAGCAGCCCATGAAGGGATAGTTACTTTTGCAGAGACAGGGCTACACACTAGGTAGGGCTGGTATATTTTGCTTATCAAAATCTGGAATAGTCTTGGATGAGTTGCCTTTGTCCAGTGAGATGGACCTCATTGTGCATGAAGTGCAATTTGTATAGTAAATACATTATTTATTTGCTTGTGTAAAATAGCTGCATCTCTGGTCTTGCAGGTTTTGAGTTGTCAGACAAGCAGTGAATGCAGTGAAAATCCAAGGAAGTCCATTACTCATAAACTTTTAATGCAGGACATTCAATGCAAAAATAATACAGGTTATTCTTTATAATCCAGACTATTTGGCAATCCTAGAATGAGGCCAGGTCACAGCATTGCCTTCATCATAGAGCAGAGAATTTCTGCATTGGCCAGAAGGCCAAAGGGTCACCTTGGGCTCAAAGGCAACATATTCCTCCCTAATGCCACTCCTCCTCTCCCCCCCCCCCCCCCCCCCCCCCTCGCTCCCCACTTCCCTCACCCAGCTTCCATTAATCTCATTGTATATCATGGCACAAGCTTTTCATCCTGCCCACTGACTGACTGTGTATTTAAGAGTAGATGAGAATATATGGTGTTGGTCCTTTCCTAACCTGGATGATGTAGACAGTTCAGCCATCTCCACTTGCCTTGGCTCAAGACTGCTTAAGCCTGTTACAAGCTCATGCCCAAACTATTAGGGTAGGGTTATTGGGTCTCAGCTTCCACAGTCAGATCTGCACAGGTATAACTTCAGCTGAAGGAATCATTTCACTTCACCTTTTCAAAATATGAACAATTACAAACCCCTTTCACTTGTTGTGGTAGAGCAATGACAAGAAAACCTGTGAACCCACAAGGGAACTTCTTTCATATCATTATATATTATGGGCAGTGCTGCTGTATTTGGTGTCACACACTTCTTTAATACAATAGGAGGGAATATGCTCTGCTGGTATAAAAGGGGGATATGAGTCAGGCTGGAGAGGGGTGGGCAGAAAACACGATTCTTGTTCAGTGGAAACACTGTGCTTTAGGTCATTTTCAGTTCAAACTGAAAGATGCTTCTGTCAGAGCGACAGAGAAGTTTCCTGGCTGCAAGGTCCATCCATGGCTCATCCCTGCCTGCAGTAGGGACATCACACCAGCCTTCCCTCTCATATTAGGCAACAGAGGTTTTAGCAGCAACGTGTGTGTTGTGGTGTTGAGAAATTTCCAGCTAGTCAGGTGGGTACCTGGGACCTGCTTCCCACACAGGCAGGTGTGAGACCTCTCCTAAGGATCCCGGGCAGCCCCGCTCAACCGGCGGGAGGAGCGCGGCGCGGCGGCGGGCGGACAGCAGGGGGAGCTCCGCGACCGCGCAGCCGCTGCCTCCGCGCCGGGTGCTCCTCCCGATTCCCTACGGAGCTCTTCATCCTCCTAATGCCTGTAATTAGGAATAAATGTGCGTGTGTGCCTATACGTGCGAGTGCCTATTCATGTGAGTGCCTACACGTGTGGGTGCCCACACCACAGGTGTGCACAGGCCCGGGCATCCCTCTGCACACAAATGTCTCCTCAGACATGTTATTCCCGCTCCTTCCCTGTGACAGAATTAAAAGTACAAAGCCTGATGATGCAAAAAAGATTGAAAAAACACCAACCAAACAGAAAAAACCCCCAACAAATCAAAACAAAAAAGCAAAAATTCTTCCCCAAAGCAGAGGGGTAGAACTGAAGGTCAATTAGCATCCGTGCAAAAATAAAAAAAGAAGTACAAATTAAATAAGCATATCTAAAATCCAACCCCAGTTTGATACAGTAGGACTTTAAGGCATAAGTGAACGAATTTAAAAGGCTGAGGCATAAGCCTTAGGAACAAAGACTATGTGCCATCACTGCACAGATCCAATTCATTTTAGTTAGTGACATCAGCTAGAAATTGAGAACTGCTTTTAAAAATAGCAAGTAGTTGCAATTGCTCAGCTGTGTTTGCTTTCCCTGACTTGCTGTGGTCTAAGATGTTTCTTCTAGGTTTTGGGAAATATAGATACTGACAATGGTAATATCCTGTTGCTTACACATCTTAAGTCTGGGTATTTATGAACTAATAGTAATTTAGAATTAATTAAACATCAAGGTCTGGCTGTCCATATCTGCTCCATACACAGTGGTATTGATTGGTGTGTTTCTTAGAGTGAGAGTTAAATAACTCTACTGCTGTACTGCTGGCTGATTGATAACAGAAGGCTGAAGCCAGTGCTTCTCGTTTCCACAATACAGTATTGTTCAGGAACATAATAATTTAGTGATACTGTGAGGTCAGAGCACTTACAGCTTATTGTCTCACTGGGCAATAATCTCAAATTTTGCCTGGAATATTTGTGGGCCTTTGTGTTTTTTAAAAGGCACAAATTAATTTGAAATCCAAATCTTTTCAGGGTATGGAGCAAAGCCTGATCTTAGCTATGGGCAGACAACAGTGCCAGGCAGGCAAAGATGCTGTTTCAGAATTGCTCCAATATAAATACCATAAAGAAGCCTTTTAAAATTATATATGTATTTTCTGTGTGTGTTGTGGAGGCATCACAAAGATAGTCATTGCATTGGTAATGTGTCAGCTAAAGTAGCTGTTTTCACATTTCAGGGCTTAGCACTATCAGCAGATTCTGATGGAGCAACCCAGAAACTCAGAGCACAGCCCAGAGCGGATAAAACACTCTTTACATTACCTTTAATCTGAAGGAAAAAAACCCCAAACCCCACCAAACCTTCTCATTCTGATACAGAAAGAAACTTCTATGTGATGGTGTACATTCACATAAATAGGTTTTGAGACTAGCAGGCCAAGGAATCATCACCTAGCCTGTGCTGGGCTTTCTCCAAGCACTATGGGCATCAGGAAGGTGCTGCCCTCCAGGTGGTTCTGGTCTGGAGAGGAAAAAAAAGGGGTAGAAAGGAAAGAAGGAAAATGACAGTCACACCAAACCTTTAGTTCTGCTGTGGAGCTGAAAGAATTGAAAAATCTGCTCAGCAACCCTGAGAAATGCAAGAGAAACAGAAAACATGTTGGTTGTTTTCATGTTGACAAATTCCTCAAGCAAAGGCTGGAAATTTGACAATTGTTGGTCTCACCACCCAAGCACACACAGCAAGCCAAGTGTTAACCCCACGCTCCTTGACATGGGTTTACAGTGAGTACTTTGCTCCTCATGACTAAAAATACTGGGCAGCAGTGCTGCCCTCATGCTCACCTCTACAGCCAGCAATGTCCAGAGTTCCCCACCCACCTGCTCAACAGCCCATCCAGGAACTTAATAAATAAACCTTTGGACCTCCCTCCCCTTGCTGCCTGCCAAGGCCAGGTTTTGGCACACTTCAGACGCAGCACAGTAGAAGTATTTTTATGGGTCCTCTGCTTTAACTGAGCCCTCCCTGCTCATATATGTGAGTTCCCTCACCTCTGGAGCACCATAGCGACTTCTAAGAACTCTGTGTCTGAGAAGGAGCCCTGGGAGCCACAGTCCACTACTTGTATGCAAGAAAATATCATCAAGAAATGTCTTTTTTGCTGCATATTCCTTTCCAGAGGAGCCAGAGATGTGGTACTAACAGATCAGAGGGTCCTGTGCCGAAGGGGGGGCACATCATGCTGACTTCTGGAGGTTGACGTTGTTTATCCTATTTTTTGCCATATGTGATTCAAAAACCAAGGATGGAGTCTAGAAGCATCTGAATGCTCCTTGCTTGTGAAAAAAATATAACAAAGCCTCAGTGGGCTGGCTGTGAAGGACACAGAAATCCCCCTCTGTTAAACTCTTCCTTTCATTTGCTAAAGTAGTTGTGGAAGTACCATCAGTGGAAGTGCTCAAGGTCAGGTTGGACAGGTCTTTGAGTAAGCTGTTCTAGTGGCAGATATCCCTGTCCACAGCAGAGGAGTTGGACTAGGTGATCTTAAAAGGTCCCTTCTGAGCCAAACCATTCTCTGATTCTATGAAAACCATTTCACAAGGACCCACTGCATTTTCACTGGTTTAAGTTTTCCCCACATTATTGCCCCCTGGGACATCATTCAAGATACTTTGTATAATAAGAAGAGCACCCTAACAAATGATTTCCATCTCCACTGATAGAACAGCTTCTCTGTCAGGGGTTGGAAGGCAATATTAAACCTAACTTTGTGAATTCCTAGATTTCTTTCTGGTGTGAGAGCAATGTCAAGAAAATCCATTGATGAACTTGGCTAAATGTATTTGAGAGTCCTGACAATATCAGTGTTAATCAAGGGATCAAATCTGTTGCCATACCCATGTCCATGTCTAGGTCCATGTCTATGTCTGGACATGACTGTCCAGGTGCTCGATCTTGATTTTTGAGGTGTTGATCTTCTGGGAACTACATCATAACAAGTTAATTTATTTCTGAAAGGTCACTGAAGAGTCTGATGATCAAGCAATGATGGGTCAAGTCCCACAGTGCTGCTGTCTTCTTCATCAGTTTGCATTATGGTTCCCTAAAATGTACACTGTGAATGGTATCTTTTCTCTTAAAAGTAACATTTTTGCTATAGGAAAAGGGCCCACAAGGTGGCTCAGGTGGAAAAGAAATGCAGAGTTTTTGATCTCTAGTTAGCTCATACATGACAGGGACAGAAGAGTACTACTCTAGAATAGCTGTTTGAGACTGTCCCAAAAGATCTGTCGATTTGAATGCAGCTAATGATGAAGAGGTGCAGAATACCAAATCAGCAGTAGTCAGTACTGAGGGGACCTCATATTAAGAGATCAAGAGCTGAGACAAAATAGCCTGGACATGTGAAGAAAATTGTATCCTAGTGATCCAGATCTTAGGGCCTGGCCCTTCTCACTTGCCCACAGGTAGCTTCTCCAAAAATTAAGTGTACCCAAGCAAGACTGAAAACTACACATCTTTCAACATTTTCTTCCAAGTCAGTCAAGGAAGTTTCTGTTGAGGCTCTTGTGTTTGACAAATCCTTTCCAAAGCCTGTGAAGTAATTTGTATTATTATAAGGTATTTACAAAAAGAAGTGCAGAATCATAGAATGGTTTGGGTTGGAAGCAACCATCTAGTTCAAATCCCCATGGGCAGGGACATCTTCCACTAGATCAGGTTGCTCAAAGTACCACCCATGCTGGCCTTCAATACTTCCAGGGATGGGGCATCCACAGCTTCTCTGGGCAACCTGTGCCAGTGCCTCACAACCCTCATAGTGAAGGATTTTTTCGTAATATCTAACCTAAACCTACACTCTTGCAGTTTGAAGCCATTACCCCTTGTCCTGTCACTACATACCCTTGTAAAATGTCCACCTCCAACTTTCCTGTTGGTCCCTTTTAGACACTGGAAGATGCTACCAGGTGTCCTCAGAGACTTCTCTGGGCTAAACTACCCCAACTGTCTTAGCTTGTCTTCATAGGAGAGATGCTTCAGCCCTCTGATCATCTTTGTGGCCCTCTTCTGGACTTGCTCCAGCAAGTCCATATCTTTTCTGTGCTGAGGGCCCCAGAGAAGGATGCAGTACTCCTTCTAAGGTCTCATGAGAGCAGAGTAGAGGGGCAGAATCACCTCCCTTGCCCTACTAGCCACACTGCTTTTTTGTGCAGTCCAGGGTATGGTTGGATTTCTGGGCTGCAAATGCACATTGACAGCTCATGCTGAGATTCTCATCAGCCAGCAACCCCATCTGTATGGCTAACAAATTTCTCATGGCAATAATTCATAGTCCAGCAGTTTACAATATATCATTAGCCATTGGCTATTGTTTTTGTTCCATGAGTGGATGATGGGACAGACATATAACAGTTGAATGATAGGTGGAGAACAATGTTTAAGCCTGCTGATATAAGTACTGGGTAATTCAGGATTTCTAAGCCATAGAATCATAGAATCACAGAGTAATTTAGGTTGGAAAACACCTTTGAGTCCAACCATTAACCCAACACTGCCAGGTCCACTGCTAAACCATGTCCCCAAATGCCCCAGGTACACATTTTTTAAATACCTCCAGGGATGGTAACTCAACCATTTCCCTGGGCAGCCTAAGACAAGATTTGGTAACCCTTTTGGTGAAGAAATTTTTCTTAATATCCAATCTAAACCTCCCCTGGCACGACTTGAAGACATTTCCTCTTGTTCTACTGCTTGTTACTTGGGAGAAGAGACCGACCCCTACCCTCCTACACCCTCTTTTTGGGTAGTTGTAGAGAGCAATAAGATCTCCTCTGAGCTTCCTTTTCTTCAGGCTAAACAACCCCAGCTTTCCCAGTTGCTCCTCATGAAACCTGTGCTCCAGACTCTTCACTATCTTTGGATATGCTCCAGTACCACTTTTTTCTCCCTGAATCATCTGAATAGCCACATAAGACAAAAGCAAAACAAACATATCTGTGCTTCACAATTAAATGCAAATCAGTCCTAGAAGATAGGTAGAAGTTTCTTCTCATCACAGTCTGAACTATCATCTGAGCTAGTCTCTGTGCCAATGGTATTCTATTTTCAAATGTCAAATTCAGAAAGTGACAGTCATTTCCACATCACCTTCATTGCAGTTTGCAAAGAGTAAGTAGTAAACAAAATAATATAAATTATATTAGAGAAAGATGGCAGGGTTTGAATTGCCTGACTAGGGCAGAATAGGAGCACAGAAGTTATCTGATGGTTTTGCTCTGTGCTTGCACAAAACAGTGTCCTCTTTACTAACAGTTGTGGGTTGAAATGTCACCAGATGGATGGTTTGTTAAAGTGAGACTATTCCTTAGTTAGCAAAGACTAATGCTTTTGTTCTTTGACCATATGGTTCCAACTACGATAAGCAAAGCCTTTCAGATGAAGCATCACAGACCCTCATGTAACTTCCCTGAGGCAAATGTAGATAGCCTTTCTGCCTTAAATGCCTTGTTAAATGTCTCTTTTTGTAGTTAGCAGTGACAAATTCCTTCCAAAGAAGCAGAGTAGCAACTCTTGCTGATGTGAAATAACAATTTCTCAAATCTGCTAAAAAGAGAGTGACAACACATAAAGTTTCAAAGTTTAGGGAGTAATTTTCCATGTTGTATTTTGGAAACAGAAGCCTTCAGGATATCAGTTTTGCTGAAAGGAAACAAGCATCTATGCCTGTTATCCTCAACACTTATCACTGAAAAAGCCAACACTAGAACCAGATATTTTCACATCCAAAGTGCAGATGGTAGGAAGGATGCCTCACTGGGACACATCGCTAGCACAAGTAGGTTCTTGCAGACCCATTCTCATTTCCACAGGGAGAATAGTCAACTGCCTTCATCAGCTTCTCTCCAAATAGAAGGAGGCATATCAACAAAAGCTAGCACCCAGGACAGGGGTTCTCTCCCCTAAACAAACAGACTTGCTCAGTGCTTTTATGGATACCTCCTTGAAATCTCCTGAAGTGCTGGCCTTCAGTTCCCACACATGCACCAAGATATTTCTTATCAGTACAACACGAAAGAGAGGTAAAAGATACAGGGCACTAATCACAAAATATTCCCACAGATACACCAAGACCTGAGAAACCAGAATGTTTTCATCCTGGTAAGTCTGTAGTCTTCCCCTTTGATGATTCTTCGCCTCTTCTTTAAACGCTGAGGACATTATCTACGAGGTTCAGCAGTCTTTAATCTGACAGGAAGCCTGAATAAAGTCTTTCGACATCTAGCCCTTACCCCCAAGCATGGTGGTGGCTGAAGACCATGAATCCCATCTTCTGACTCCAGGACTGCTGCTGTGACGCCCATGGTCCTGCTCCAGCCCCTGCTCCCACAGCACTCCACTGATGCCCTAGGAGTGCCTCAGACTGTTGCCCTACATAAATTTCTCCTCCCCAACAGAAAACTATTCTGCTTCATGCTACCATTATTACTTTGCATTACTGATTTGTTTTAAAGGGCCGTATGACCTCTGCATTTTCTAACCAAACTGGTTAGCAGACCTAGATGAAAAATTGGCCACTTACATTATAGAACTGTAGTTTTTTAAGAATTCCTTCAAACCAAAGCCCTATGCCAAATGCATTTAGATGATATTAACTAATTTTACATAACATTTTCTAGGCAGTATTTACATAACAGCAATGTTATGAGATAGTGAGGATGCCTAGATCTGATGAATGACCAAAATAAGGGCAACTTAGAAATTACATTTCCCACAGATGAAAGAAATCAATCAAATTGGACTTATCTCAAAAACCAAGCTCCTATTAGATACATACAAAAGCAAAGCTCTCCATATGAAGGCAATAACTGTTCTCAATAGCCATGGAGTTTACCTGAACTGAATTTTGGGGAAAAAAAGACAGCTTTACAGAATGTGTGTATTTTTTAGTTGAAATGATCCATATTGGTTCCAGGTAGATGTGATCTGTAGTGGGAGCTCTCATCTCCATGCAGACTGATAACCTAGATGAGGGATACCCTTTACCAAAATCATCTTCCTTTCCCATATCACTACCTCCTTATGGTTATATATTTTATATGGTTATATATTTTACCCAGTCTGTTCCCAAGCCCTGCCACATCCTTGATACTCCTGGCCCCATGGGCTGGGGAATGGCAGGCTACGCCAATATGTGATATCATTACAGCTGTTCTCTCCCTCTGAAGAGATAGGGGACAGGGGCGTTCTACCAAAGCTGTGTGAAAACTGAATTTCTATAGCTAATCTCAAAAAGCAGCAATGTATCAGAAGACTGGTGGGAAGGAGCACCAGGGAGCTCTCCAAACAAAGACAGTTCAAGGCAAGGTCTCCACTGCTATAATTTTTTTTGGAGATGTGGAAAGAAATAGGCCTCATCCTTCCATGGGAGGAAGGTCCCTGGCAGAGAAAGGAAGCAGTGACACCCCCAAGGAATCTGATAGCAGCTGCGACAATAATTCTCTGGGGCTGAACTTGGCTATGTGCATAAACATCATGTCCCATTGTCCCATATATGGGGTGGCCAAAGGGTGTTGACTTTTCAGAGAGGAACCTATGAAGTAATAACTCTGTCTGATAGTGCCCCAGCCTCCATGTGGCCAAGCACTGAAACTGGTCTGCCAGTACTTGGAAACAGGTGGTCCCTGGGGAGTCTTTCAGACCTGTTAATGTCTCAAAATATCAAACGTCCTACCAAAAAGTAGACATATAAAGAAAACTATACTTGATGCAATTTGCTTCATTACAGACGTTCATCAGTTACAAATCTTGTGGCAGCTGAAGATCTAACCTTCTGCATGCAGAAGGGGTAGGTTCAGTCTTAAAATATTTATAAACCTACCAGATATTGATCAAAAATTGTAAGTGCCACACCTGAGGCATAAACAAATTGAATCTTATTTCACATTTCCCGAAATTTAACCATTATTTACAGCTAACTGATCACTGACTGAAGTCTGTGGATATTCTGGGCATATTTGCTCTACTCTTCATAGAATTCATAATTTTTAAACTTTTTTTGCTTTATTTAAGATAGAGTTGCTTTTCATGTTTGCATGCAAGCTTTGTTCAGACAGTCCATAGATTCAAGACATGATTTTTGCTCAAAAAAAGATGTGTTCTGAGCTCTTCAGTGAGTGGCAGGGAATTTTTTCTAATGGGTGCATTCCCGGGACACATGAGGAATGAGTTAACACGGAGCCACTTGCCAACCCGGAACATAGGAAATGATGGATCAGTGTCCTAAATCAGCATGCATGATAGCAATCACATAAACAATGTATGAGTGGGATGATGAATTATACCATTTACAGTATGTGAAAGGTTGCTTA
Organism: Corapipo altera; assembly: GCF_003945725.1. Lineage (NCBI taxonomy): Eukaryota > Metazoa > Chordata > Aves > Passeriformes > Pipridae > Corapipo > Corapipo altera. The sequence continues at coordinate 11,855,707 of NW_020884880.1, forward strand.
ATTTTTTTTCTTCCCCCAAACTGAGTGTTAGCACTAAAATGAACAAAAGTTAAAGCATTATATTAGCTCTTCTCAAGAAGGAGAGCTTAAATACAAAGTGTTGTAGGTGGTACAGGCATCATTAAGTGTATTGAGCTAAGAAATTGTAAGGAAAAGAAGTGTAGTTAGTTAATATTTCTTCTGGGAAATTCTTCCCTTTTGTTAAATATCACCATTTATTAATCATATCTAGGTAATTCCTAGCTCAACAGTACATTCAAAGAAGATTATTTGAAATTAAATTTGAAATTAATTCAAATTGAATTTTCTTATACCATAGAAAAGTATAAGGGCTGATCTTTAAATTAAGTGCTTTCCTTCCTGGAGGAAAACCAGTAGCCTATATATGTGAGAACGCAGTTAAAATACTGGCACTAGCAAAAGGATTTCTCAGATATTTTTTTTTTATTTCTAGGGTTTCATTGGAAAATATGCTGTCTGACCTCCTGAGGGAGCAAAGTATCTTCTCCACAAATTATTTTGGAGAGCTTGGAAGGAAAGCAGCCATTTGCTTCAGCATTGTACTCTGTGGGTTGCTAATTTGAGTTTCTGTAAAATGGAACCAGTTTCAAATGCCTCAAGTGATTCCTATCAAGCACTGACATTTCCAGATAAGGAGAACATTAGCTCCTATGTTGTCTTTCTCTGCAGCTTCAGCAGGCTAGTTCTTAGCCTTCTGCTTACCAATATCACTGCATATTTATACTAGCTTTTGTTCTCAGTGCCAAGTGGTTGAAATTACTGGGAGGATTTCTACACTGTAGGTAAGAATATGGATTTTTTATGAGGCAGAAGCAGCTTGGTAGAAGAATTGAAAAAGTGTAATTTTTATAGGTCTTGAGGTGAGGAATAGTGAGTGTTACAAGGGTTATTTGATGAGGTAAAGTCCCCTCAGGTATCTGAAACTCTCAAGAGGCTATTGAAAGAAGGAAATTAATTCAAGAATATCTTGCTAGTCAGGTTACATCAGGAGTGGGTTTTGCTAGTGGCTGAGTGAGAGGGAGAGGTGTGTTGCTGCTCTTAGCTGTGTGAAATGGGCATGCCTGAGCAGATGGTGTCCAGTACCTTGTTTGCTGATGGATCTTGATGACTATCACGGCCTTTGAAATTACTTCTGGAAGTCTAATCTGGTCCTTGTCCCGCTGATGCTCCAGCCCAGCTGAACGAGGGCACTGTTCCTGCCTGGTCCATACACCCCAGCACCTGGTCTGTGGAATTAGTGGATGCACAGAATTAATGCCAAACACACAAATTTAAAAGTTTTCATTATTGCTTTCTGAAGGATCTCAGTCAGCTTCTGTAAGCACTGATGGAGGGAGGGAGTCAGTCTGAGGGCTGACAAAGGCCGTCCTGGCTTCGCATCATTCTTTCCTGAGAACCTCTGCTGGGGTTGTTCAGAGGGAGAAACACACTGGCAGTCCTACAGCACTTTGCCATTGGTAAAAAAGTAACAGATGTAATTGAGTTCCTTCACTGCAACAAAAAAACCAGTCCACTTTCAATTAATGTGAGGAGAAGAGGGCTTTCATCACTTGGGTAAAGAGTATGATAACATCTAATGTTCACGTAATATTGTTATTGGTGGTTGACCATAAAATAAAGCTGCGTTCATATGGATTAGTGGCTTTAATGCCAAGGACAACTGGGCTGGGAGATGGTCACTCAAATTTTTAGAGTTCATCATTATTGCTGTTATCTGGTGATGTTATTTCTATAGCAGCACTAGGAAGCCTTTGTTACTTACCACTACGTAAGTACATGACAGAATTGTGACCATTGCCATGAGCGGTTTGTGACTTGCAGGGGAACACATAATACTGGCCTGCTGATACAACTGCTGCAGGACCATGGTACAACTTATGAGTCTTCTAAATTTTTTAAAAAATATTATCATTCATACCAATAGGGACTCGATTTTTGCCAGTTCAAGAGATATCCATCAATGAAAGAACTGAAAAACTAATTACATAAGAGGTTACAGAGCAGATTAACAGAATTAACGGTAATGGCCACCAGTCCTGGAAATTGTGTTCTGAGTTTTGAGCTTCAGACATCCTCCATGTTTTTAAAAGTTTATTCTGTTCATCAGTCTTTGTTACTTTTTTAAGGTGAAAAAATAAACAAACCTCCCCAAAATAGGATCATACTCTTACACATATATATGGAGCTCTTGAGGATGAGCATATTTATCTTATTTTTTGCTTTAGTTTTGAAAATACACTTTCCACTCTTTGCTGTTGTTTCTACCCTTCTCCCATTAGGACGACCATCAGCTCCAAATGGGATGCTGCACATCGACAGAACTGGGGCAGAATGAATTTTCAAAGGTGCGTGCAGTGTTTGGACACGTGAGTAAGGGCCATGATACAGTAAGGTCGTTCATTCACAGTGAATATTGTTTTCTGTTTTGAGCTGCACTGGAAGCAGAAGTGATTTAAAAAGCAGTTTGTTTCTGTTGCTGGGATCACTTTCGTCGACTGTTTGACTGGCATTTTTAAACAGAGGCTGGTTTTCCAGGGTGGCCCTTAATACCTCATACAAAACCAACCATCAAGCTGCCACAGCGTCACTTATTGCAGAACATTGCTGCACAACCTTCACTAATGAACAGCAGCAGCCGGATTCCTCCCAGCATGGAGGAAGGAAATATTTCTCTAGATCTGATGTCTTTCACTTCTCCTGCTCTGAGTTATAAATATTCTAGTGCATGAGCTCAGATGAATAATGCTCATACTACAAATAACTAAAGCTAAGGGACTCCATATTTAAAGGTGAAGAATCATTTACTTTGGAATACAAAAAGTGGTTTTTTTCTTTTGTTTTGTTTAGCAGCTGTCAAATGTGAACAAAACCTTCTATGAAAGAATTGAAATTATGGGGTTGAGGTTTCATTTTTAAATCTAGAAACTCAGGTGCAGATTTCTATCCAGCTTAGGTTTTCAGATACTGTTAAATACTTAGAGAAAACGTGAGGGAGGGGGGGAGAAGGATTCCTGTAACTATCAATATGAATGTATATAATGTCAGCAAAACCCTTCTAACTAATCATTCTGTTTTCTAGCAACCTCATATATGCTGGGTTTTCTTTTGTCTTCTATGCAACTCCACCATTAAGAAACTTTTCTGATTGCGCAGTTCAAATCCACATAGAGAATCTGAGATTTTATTGTTCCTCTTTTGTGAGGCTGTGGTTAGTAATGACTTAAGTAATGTTTCATAATCTATTTGCAGTCTGGTATCTCCTTGAAAAAGACAGACAAGCTTGACTCTTTCCTTTATGAGATAACTCCTCAATATGTGTCTTCCTGGCAGAATTGTACTGATTCAAATGCAAGAATAAGGAATTAAATAAACATAGGAAGGATTGATTTTGAATAACCGAACACTTGCGATACACTACAAACTACTTTTTGTTTTGAAAGTGCTGAAGTGAAAAGACAGATTTTAGTTTTGTTCTCCCATAGAATAATTCTGAGAAGCAATGTTAAGGAAATTGTGAGATGTATCAGCAATAAATGTCTCTGGCACATCAAGGGATTTATTCATTAGGGACAGCATGACAGAAATTCACAAACTGATAGGATTATTGGTGCAGATATTGCCCATGGGCATGCACAGGACTGTCTCGTTACTGCAACTATTTAGCAGGGAGCCTTTCTCATCCACCTTTTAAATTTTTCCCTGCCAAAGGACTGCAGGCCAAAACCAGTCATTTTGCATTTGGCTGCTACCTTTACTATTCCTTTCTTTTTTAGCTAGTAACCACCTTAACCCCTGTGGTGCCTGCTCTCTTTTTTGTCTTTGGTGTTCACATTAAAGTGGAACATGTTTAAAACCTCTGCACTTTTGAATGGGGACAATGACTGCTGAAAAGTAAGAACTTTAAAAACTTTAAATAGGCTACAATGTAATATATGCATTTAACAAGATGCCTATTGCTGGTTTTGCAGTTTCTCATGCAGATTCAAATGCCTTCAAAGATGTCTTTTTCCTAGACATTGACATTGCCCAGTCACCAGCTCCAAAACATGACAGGTAGCTCCCGTAGGCACATTGCACATCAGTGCAAGGCCAGAGGACCAGTGCCTTTAAAAGGGAGGCCCACTGCATGAATAGGTCCGGCTCTTCAGTCCAAAGTAGTAATAAAAATATCAAACAAGTCCTGTCAGGAGAAGGCTGGATCATGTTAATGATGAGCCTACAAAAACGCTTAAGACTATGCATGACTGTCAATACACAATGGACTGTCCACATCTTCAGCAGAAGGCTTGGATACAGATCAAGCATAGAAAGTCACTCCTGTTTTCAACTTGTGCAATAAGTTGTTTCTTCATTTCAAGCCAATATAAACTGTCTCCAGCCCTTCTTAGGTTTGTGACCCCCTAGATGACTTTCCTCACTCTTCAAGTATTCCTCTATAATACTATGGAGATGGTCATAAATGGGGATGGTTCAATGGCTTAGAAAGAAATCCCAACAAGTCCAAAAACACCTCCATCTGAAGTCTTGTGGGCAAGCAATACACTACCAGTGCATCCTACTGCTGGCAGCCTTATTTGTCACCTGAAAGACCTGCTCCAGAGCTGCAGTCCAGCTCACTGTCTATGCTGTGTCCCCACAAAAACATAGGTTTTGTTGTCTGAGAGAGAACAGGTAAGCATGCAGTTTAGGTCCAAATTTTGCTTCACAGCACTCTTGTTACATACTATAGAGAGTACATTTGCAACAGTAAATCTCTCTCTGGTTATATTCAAACTGCACATCATGTACTTGTCAATTTAAGAAGTAGTATTTTCCAGTTCATTTAGGTGAGCACGAAGAACGTGTTACACCAAGTTAAAGATAATGTTTGTTCATGAATAGGCATGAAACTTTTCACACTCAGGGATTAAAGCCAAAGCTGCTTTTCTGTTTGAATGTATCAGCACTTTGTTCCTGTTACCACCTAAACCACCAGACTCCAGTTTTGACAGTTTTATCACTAAGAACTCCTCAGCACCTCTGGCTGGGATGCATTTTGTGCTTTCCATCATCATGTACAGTAACTGTGTCTTTGTTAAGAAATGCCTTCAGCTCCTCACCCTCTTTATTAAGATCTGGTCCCCACAAATACGTGGCATCTTCATAGCCTTGCTTGGCAATTGATGGTTCAAACAGCCACATAAGACACAAACTTCCTCACATAATCCTCTGTTCTCAGAGGCTTTGCATCACCTCTCTGCATGCCAGATCCCCAACCATCATGCTTTCTCCCTGCCTTCATGCCATCCCAGCTTCTCACCCACTTGTTTTGGTTGAACAAGACCCTATCATCCTTTACTTTATATCTAGCAATTATATCCAAAGCTGCTCAGAGCCCCTACTCATTGCCTGTTGTCCCCCAGTTCTGTCATTGAGGATACTTGTGCAACAGTGGTATAGTCCTTACCCTTAGAAAAACTCCTAGATTGGGCCAAATAGATACACAAATACTCTCTCCAAAACCAGTTCTGTTGGATGCATCACAGCCTAACTGCATCTCCCAAACTCTGATACTCAAAGCACTCAAAAAATTTTAGCTGCATGCCTTTCTCCACAGCACATCCTTCATGTGTTTGTTCTTCTATATATAACTTTTACTCCCTATTTGATCAAAATATTTGCATAATTAAAAAAAAACCAACCTCCCCAAGTAGAATGGCAAATCCACTTTTGGATTTCCCCACTTTTTCAGCGGTTCACAGTACTAACCTTACTTAGCTCCCAAATATTTTACTTTGTCTATACAGCATGAGTCATGAAAAGTTTCCCTACGCTTGTGAACACATCCTTTAATTCTTTGTCCCTTTTCCTCGAGAGAATACAGTGCCTTGGACAAGACGGATATTTTGCTGCAACGCTCATTGCTCAAAAGGAATTCCCCAAGCTGGCAGGGCTGACATTCTTTGCCCAAAGCTGCACACAGGTATTCCTCCCCCCCCGCATGCAACCACTCTGTGGTGTAATTAAATCTTACCTCAAAAAAAAGCAGACATATTAGCATCTGCAGTGAATTACTTTTTGGCTATACAAAATCTATGTTCAAAAAAATCCCTTCTGTATACCATGCACTTGAAAAAAATTCATAAACGTCAAAATATAAAGCTATAGTTTTTACATCCATATATGTGTGTTTATACGTATATATTTAGATAATCATATATCATTCAACTTTTTTCCACCCCAAAATAACAGTTTATGTAGCAGAATAAATAGCATCAATTTGGCAAAACATGATCCAATGGCAAGTTGGATGTTTTTTATTCTTAGTACAGGGAAATAATTTCAGTCTGGAAACTATAAAATCCATTTGTAGTTCAAAGTGTTTTATTAGGTTTCTTTTCACATTCAATAACTTTGAATGCAACTGACAACATTTCATTGGAAGTTTTACATAGCTAGCAATACTTCCACTTATTGTCTTCTACACTGAAACAGTGACTGTCACCAGTATATCTGTCTTAGTGAGCTTAATAGAATCATAGAATCGTTTATGTTAAAAAAGACCTTTAAGATCACCATGTCCAACTGTTAACTCAGCACCGCCAAGTCCATCACAACCATGTCCCTAAGCACCACATTTACATGTCTTGGCAACTCAACCACTTCCCTGGACAGCTTGTTCCAATGCCTGACAACCTTTCAAGTGAAGAATTTTTTCCTCATATCCAATCTAAATCTCCCTTAGCACAACTTGAGGCCATTTCCTCTTGTCCTATCACTTGTTACTTGGGAGAAGAGACTGACCCCACCTCACTACAGCCTCCTTTCAGGCAGAGAGCAAATGTGGTTATATAAAACTCATCATTTTAACATTACCCTATAAATAAGATCCCAATTTAACATGATTTGAACACAAAGACTTCAAAATACCGAGACCAAAATCAACATGGGCCTGCAAAACAAGCTTTCCATGCTTTCACTAGCCTTCATGCTGCTTACTGTACATAGCAAGAGGTCCATATAATGCTGAAGGAAGTGTTTCAGCACTAAATGCTGTGAACCTAAGCTCTAAGCTACACTGCCCACATGCCCTTCCTTCATTTACATCCAACTGCTAAAAGTTGCTTTTACATCTTCCCATTTTGTTTCCTTGATCCCAATTATATTTAACACCAAAATTTAAACAATATGTGAACCAATCCAGAACTGAATGCTCACCATTAAGCCAAGAACATACAATTTGAGTAATGAAATATTTTAAAGATAGAATTCAATTTTCATTGTATTTTTATTCTTGCTTCTTAATCAAACCCACATGGTATGCATTGTGCTTAATGAAAATACAAGATTAATATTTCAACAAACCAGCCAGTACATAAACCCACAACCGAGCATAAATTGAAGAGGTTATTTTAAAATATTTCTGAAAAAGCCTTGGATGAAAGAAGCACCCTCCCGCAGGCTTGAGCCTGTTTTCTCTTCCAGGAGTGATCCAGAGAGCAGCTCTTCTTGACCACTGAGCTTTGCCTCCGTGCACTATTCCATACCTTTCAGTTCCATTTTGGATTTGACTGGCAGAGAACACATCAGGTTGGAAATCAAAGTTGCTGTCATCCATTTATTTCCTTATGATGCTGCTTCTGAAACTTTCACCTTGGAGTCCTTCTTTAGGACTCTACTGATCGTTTACTGTGTAAGGGTTTAACACAGCTCCACTTTCATGGCAGTGTTCTATAGTGTCTCCTGTTTCTCTCTAAAGAGAGAGTTAATTATAGTTTCTTTGCCAACAATTGTTTGAGTACTGCAAGTCCTCATTCTTTTAGCTAACATATTTGAACTAATGGATTTATATGATATAAGCCATAAGAATGCAGAATTTGAAATCTACTTTTATTTTCAAATTAATGCACAACATAAATTTTAGCCCCATGTTATGCAATTATAGTATTTTATTAACATCATGTTTCAGGTACTTATTAAAGTATCTCAAGAGGCAAAAGTTCCTCTCATACAGTATAATTATACATAAAGCTCCCAAATTAGCTTGGTCAATGTACAGTCCAGCAGTTTAACATCTTGAAAAGTCCTTACCAAGTCATGGTCACATGGACATCAAACTTCACAGCAGAATCTAAATCTTGCTCCTTTGGCAACTTCTACAGCCTCTTCCACCCTCCACCCTCTGCCTTGTCCTCTCCCACTTTTTGCTTCTCTTCCCAGATATATCTACATTTCCTTCTTCCTCCTGGTCCCTCAAGCCATACCTGCAGGAGAGTGCAGTATGTCACAAAGCAGCAGCAAAGCAAACACTCTCTAGCATATTTGCTCTTCAAGGCAAGGACTAAAAGAGTTTAACAGCTAGTGTGAAGTGCACCTTTTCTCCAAGGCTTGCTCTACACTATCAGCTTCTTGCCTTAATGGCTGTGTGGGGGATACAGTGATGCAACTCCCTGAAGACTAAACACAGGTGACCTTGAAAAGGAGTCAGTGCAGCCAAGCAGATATTCCTTATTATTTGAAGCCTCCATACCTATCTGACACTACTTGGCAGCTCCTTTCATCTTCAACTGTAGCAAATCCTCACCTCATCCACATTTCTGCCCTGGCAAGGTCCTTTCCTCTGTACAAAAGTGTGGTTTGTCATGCCCTTCCATGATTTCCTCCCCCTCAGAACAGCTCCTTTTCCCTGGTGAAGGGGAAAGGAGCAAGTCTCACTGGCACTTGGTTAAGAGCTGCCATCACACTAGGAATATCTCATCGGCCTATTGACATCACTGCACTGGGAAAGCCTTATGCAAAAGAAATCTCTGAGCTTCAGTTGCTTCCTCAGGCCCAGCCATAACTGAATAGCAAAATCCACTACTTGTAAGCAATTAAGAGTCATCAGGAAAGTGATAATTCCTCTGCATTAAACACATATTTAATCCTGTACTTTATTAGTTATGAAGGTTAAATCATGAACATACTTCTGATGGGATTCAATTTTTTTTTAAACACTTAAGCCTCAACTCAATCTAAATAACACACAAGTCAAAGGTGATCGCTACATGCTTTACATTACATTTATTCAGATGAATATTGACCTTCTGTAACCCTTCTCCCCCCCCCCCCTTTTTTTATGAAAGGATTACTCATGTGACAATAAGCAGCAATGGAAGAAACTGTGAAATAGGAAAAAGAAGCAAAAGTAAAATAGCTTACTGTGTATAAAGTGAGGAAAAGAATTACAGAATCACAGAATGGTTGAGGTTGGAAGGGAACTCTAGAGGTCATCTGGTCCAACCCCATGCTCAAGAAGGGCCACCTAGAGCATGCTGCCCATGATTCTACCCAGACAGCTTTTAGATATCTTCAAGTATGGAGACTTTATAACCTTCCTGGGCAACCTGTGTAAGTGCTCGGTCACCATCACAGTGAAGAAGTGCTCCCTGATGTTCAGACAGAGCCTCCTGTGTTTCAGTTTGTGAAAAAAGACACTAAAGGATGACAGTTGATTGCTGTATCTATATACATTTCCACAAACAAAGACCATCCTTTCTCTGCCTCTTGCAAGGAAGCAGCACCTGAAGAAACTGTTACAGTCAGCCACAATTTGGGGATGTGCTAATGGGAGCTGGGAGTCACTATAGCAAAAATGATAGCACTCACTGCAACTGAACTTACTTGACTATATATATAAATTTAGACACATTCAAGTCACCCAGCTGCCAAAATGCAGAGTATTAAATAGTTTCTGCTTGCCTCAACAGGACTACTCACACCAGTTAAATACGCTACTGCCATTAGTTTGAGTCTCCCATACTGTCAATGATATTTTCACAACTAGTGCTACTGCAAGTTACTACAAAACACATTTAATATTTTACTGTGCAAGTGGGTCAATATTCAGCATCAAGACTTACTTTTAAAAAGAAGAGAAATTCATCCTTTTACTACAGCTGAAGAACATTCATAGGAACTCTGCAAGAGACAAAGTGTTGGTGCAAGAATGTGGTTTACAAAACTTGAAAGGTAAGAGCCATCAGACAGGGTAAAAACTGTCATTGCACAAAAAGGCAGTGCAACTGAACTCAAAATAAAGTGGCAATCATTCACCAATAGTCTAATGCTGTTTTTTCATAAGGCTCGGGATTTTGTATGCTCATTTCAGAAAGTTAATATATACGTATATATAATTCAGCAAGTAATTACTTTTATGTTGGCTATATGAAGCCAAGTTTCAGCTCCCTCATTCTGCAGCTAATTAGGATGAGTTTTCAGCACACCACCTCTAATATCTTAAATATAGACTCAACTGCTCTGACCTATCTTCAATAGTATTAGCATTAGTATTCCAAAAAATAAATCCTGGTTACAGCAGAGATTATTTGCAGAGCACAGTAAGCACAATGGGCACCTGGCTGAGTTCCTACCTTGTCTGCTACACAATGCAAGAAAATAACCTTATTTGAATGGCATTTGTCAAGTTTTTGTAATTTTTACTTCCCTCCCAAAATAAAATAAAAAATAAATTTGGGATTGCTTAGCAGTTCACTTCCTGTCCTACAAATCCACTTACTTAATGGCACAATGTTCTGTTTGTACCAGGACCAGGTTTGCCTCCTCTGTCTCCAAGTACACTGGCATGGTGTCATTAACGCACCTCAAATACTGCAACTCTACTTCTACCCCTTGTGTGTTGGTAACTTGGGTATCCCATAAAACATTTCTATCCTGCTGCCCAAAGATTTTGGGAAAAGACCATCGCTACCACCAGAAACAAAACAAACAAGACTCCAGAAGTTGCTGCTCTGGGTGGGCTTTTGGGGCACTTCACTTTACGTGGTTCCAGAGAAGTTTCCTGAATATAACGGCCCAGGCAGCAGATAAATATAAATATTCCAGGGCTTTTGGTAGTCAGTTCGTGACTTCCAATATTTTATTTGTATTTCCTGAAACTCTGTGGTCTATTTACAAGTTGTTTATCACACAGCTGCTAGAAGTCAGTAAGTCTACCTCTGTTTCTAGTAAAACAGAACAAGTCAGTTCCACGACAATAGATGTGAAAGGCTTGTCCTTTTCAACTCTTTTAACACCATTTTTTTGTAAAAGAGCTAGATTTTTGCTTAAAACTTCAGCTCAAAATCCAATCTCTGGAAGATAAAGAGAGCACATTCCTCAGCTCTATCAGGTCCAGTGCCATTCTGAGACTAACCAGTTAAAGGCTGTGTAACTTGCCTACAGTCTGTATTCCCTGAGCTCCTAGTTATCCTCCCACCACAAATTAAAAAAAAAACAACAAAAAGCATCAACACTTCAACTTGCACACTCACCCATCATCCGGTAGTGCAAGACATACCTAAATGTTGGCAATTAAGGAGAGCCCAACCTGGCAGAAACAAAAAGGCATGGGATAATACCTTTTATATTTTAAAATTCTAAAACGTCTCTTTTAAAATTCTGAATTCGAACTTCAGCACCTCTATCCAGATTTCAAGCACCTACATACAGCTAAATCAATACAAGGGAGTCTGGGCCATGCTCAGATCCCTTCAGTTTCAACCTTCAGAGTACTTTACAGCAAACTCCTTTATTCTTCTCCAGTTTGCAGAACAATAAATAGGTTGGTATAATTTCCTCTGCCTCTGCCCCTTCAAATAACAGACTTGTACTATTTTGGAAGTTCTTGTAATTTACTCAGCATGCTCATTTGCCACTCTTCCAATGAGGAAAGGACTGTAATTGGAATAGACACTCTGAAGTGTCAAAAAGCACTAAAAAATAAAGCAGCAGTTTAGAGTACGTCTCCAGTGATGCACTGGAAGGGAAGCAGACAATGCCAATGAGTCATTGGAAAATAACGTGTATAAATGCATTTATAGTTTGGCATTCAGACTTTATATTAAATAGCATCTCCAGTTCTTTCTCTGTTTCCAATTCCTGCATCATCTTAATCAAAAACTACTGTTAATAGGTTAGCCAAAACTTTATCTCCCATTCAAGGCCCCAAGCACTGCCACATACCTCAAGCTTGCTTCGTGAGTCTTACACTGCAAAGAAATGAGAAAGTTCAAATGCCAGGGTACTATCAGATCCCACACACTTCAGTGTAAGAATAAAGCACAAAATTGGAAGTGTTAAGATCTTTTTTACTCTTATCTGAAGGCCACATGATTTCCTGTATCAAAGCAGAAGTGTCACCAAAAGGTCACTATTCAAGTATTACTTGTAGGACAGGAGGTACAACATGCTGCAGACGTGTGGCAAGCACAAGTGAGGGCTACCAAGAGGCCAAGCAATATTCACTCACCTTGCCTTTACAACTGGTCAGCCTGATTACCAGGAAACTAAAGCAGGCAGAGTATCAGTTCCAGCTGTAACATTTTAAAGAGAAAGCAAAATGAACTCTTCATTTCCACCACAGCTGGACTCAGGTTTGCCATCTGCCATCACACCCAATCCACTGCAAGCGACTTCAGTATTCTGTCCCCCTA